>NC_068356.1:98445226-98712726 GCF_020536995.1 Dreissena polymorpha
TCTAAGAACTTTCACTTCAGTTGAGCATGCAATATTTGATTGGGCTGCATGTCACTGAGGCTGTGACTGGTATTAATATCAATGTAATCTTACCTCACCCGACTTTGCGACCTTGCGGCTTATAATTCTTGACTTGACAACTATTCCAGGCATTGTTACTTTCACTTTAACAGAAGGTTGGTCAGTATAGGGTCAAGTGTTTGGATTGAGTTACAGTCCCACTGCTCATTATACAACTGTTTCAACCACAATCACTTTCATCTCAACAAGAGGGAGGTAAGTACATGTCCAGTGTCTAGCTAGAATTATATTCTGTAGCCTACTAGACAACTATTCCAACCACAGTCACTTCCACCTAGACAGTTTGGATGTCAGTACATGTCCAGTGTCTGACTCGAGTTTTCTGCTGCTTACTAGATAACTATCCCAGCCACTGTCACTTCCACCCAAACAGGAGGGGGCCAGTATAGTGTCAAGTGTTCGGCTTGAGTAACAGTTCTGCTGGTCACTATATAACTGTTCCAACAACAGTCTCGTCCGCATAGACAGGATGGAGTTCCGTGAATGTACAGCGACTGGCTCAAGTTCTATTTCTCTTGCCTGAAATGCTTGAGCTCCTTGGTTGCCAAAGTGCCCTCTGTACATCAACTGTGTATTTGAAACAGAAAAAAATAATAAGCTCATTAATTATTTCCCAAAAAGGTAAACACAACTATGTGAATACATACTATTAATGCGTTAAAACTTGTTCAGCCATAAAAAAAAAACTATTAGTAGTAGTAGTAGTAGTAGTAGTAGTAGAAGCGACCTATCAGATTCTCAAATCAAGTGTGAAAAACATGTAATTGAAATCAACTTACCAACATTGCTACCCGATTGCTACCCAATATAATTTCACTGTTTTATTAAAGTTTAATCATAATTTAGTATAAAACTGAACTCAAATAAAAATGATCTCAATAAAATGTGTTGCTATGTCTGCTTTACATAAAAGCTTTAAATCATGGATACAAGATCTAGAAGTCTAAATCACAAGTGTAAAATTGTGTTTTTTTAGAATGCAAAAAAAGAAGCTCAATGAAAATATTTGTGTTTTGTGTGTTCCTTGGCTATTCAAGAGCTCTTTAAATATTACATTTATCAGCTACTGTGGTGTTTTCATGGCTCTATTGATAGTGAAACAAAATACACAAATTAAATTAATGAGATGTCATCAGGGCATTCTTGTTCTTAATATAAACAAAATCATTCGCTACTTGCTTGGGTGACGTAGTATTGTAGTGAAAATAAGGTCACTTCCAACAGCCTTGCTGTTGGGCTAGCTGTTTAGCGACGTGGTTTAAGTGTCTGACTACCACTCTGGAGGTCATGGGTTCAATCCCCGGCTTGAGCTCAGTATTTTCACATTAGTATATTATTATTTCACACATATAATTCACTGCTTGCTTGGGGGACAAAGTATATCATTATGTCACACCAAAGGAGAGTTTTCTGTTGCAATAGGCATTAGGCCATCTGAACTTAAAAATTCTATTCACTGAACATATTTTTTATATAATTGTATCAGTGTTGTTTTTTGTCATTCACATTCTGGTCCGGCAAGAAGACCCATTCCCAATGGAAAAAAGTATATATTTTTCCCAAATGGAAGCTACAAATTCCCAATGGAAGGTTTGCAAAAAAAATAAATATTTTTTTTAGATCTTAATATTTTGTTATCTCCCATCCAAGTTCAACCATAGTAAATATAATACTGTACACACTTTACTTCTCAATTTTGAAGCCTATTTTGCAAAACAACAACACCAATTTCCCAATTTTAGTCAAAACGCAGCGAATTTCCCCAATTCAAAGGGGCCTGGGCCTAGTATCACGAACGTTCTCAGCTTTTAAACTCAAGTCAGAAGTTGAGATTAGAGTCTGCACTCACCTGAGAATTGAGATCGATGGGGAGCTCACGAATGAACTCAAAACTCTTCTCAGTTGAGACCGACTCAACTTGCAGACTCGACTCAAATATTTATTATTTGTTAAAGATGTAAGCATCGTTCCTCAAAAGGAGATTAATTTTAACATTTTTACGGGAGATAGTGTAAATTTCTTTTCGTCTGCGACAATGCCTAGGTCTGATAATTTTTCAGAAAATGAAAGGTTCTGCCTGTTTGAAAAAATTATTAATCAATACGATGAGCTTTATGGCCAGCTGAAAAGGCTCAAACGGCAAGGCGATGATAGCTGGAACGTGGAAATCTATACTTACAGATTTGCGAAGGTAATTAGAAAGTCCGTGTGCAAATTATAGTAACAAAGCAAACTATTTACTGTGTCTAACATGTGATATACATCTAGATGAAAATGCTTTAAGGCCTTCAAAAATAATGAATGTATGCATCAAATTCAATCATAAATATGTTCAGTTTTCTGCCTCACTGCACTAATTTATGCATGTTAAACCCATCACATGCTACAAACTCATAGAACTCAGTAGTTGTTGTTAAAACAACTTACATCACTTAAAATGATATGGTTGCTGAAAATGTATTATATTCGTCACCTCACAGTTTAATCCATGTTGTTTTCCACTTAAGTGTAATGGTTTTTATTAATTGTTCGGATTCTATTGGAAATATGTCTTTATTCAATGCATTTCTGTGGTTTATACTTGTGGTATGACATCATCATTCCAAAAGGAAACTTACTGTAGATTAACAGTTGAAAAAACACATTTTAAAAAATGTCATATTTTGGAACATTAAATATTTGTACACATTTTCATTGAAAATACCACAATTAAATCATAGACTGTTCCACTCGCAAACAAATTAAATTCTCTCATCACTCATGTAATAAAATTTATAATGTACTGGTTAGCTAGTATTTGTCGGACAGCAGTTTTTACCAGACGTTCTATTTATTTTGTGTATTGTAACGCTGAAACACAATTTGCTTAGTTGTTTTTTTGAAGTTGATAGAGCAATGTTTTAAAAAGCTGCATTATAGTTAAACAATTGCAATTGTTACATTTGCTTGTAGATGACAAACCCAGGATGTATCATTTCATATTCATGCAATATTTTTTATTATTAAGAGAGTATTTCAAGAAAAATGCTATATTTAGTCAGAGAAATACTCGTTGACCAGTACTGAAACCAAAAAATATCCTCTAAAATTTTGTAATGACAATATATGAATATAAGTGTCAGAAGTAATTAGGACTGGTGTGGAATGCCAGTATGTAGCCTATGTTTCCTATGGATACATTTTATATAATTTTATTTTACATGTTATTTATGTTATTTGGAATAATTGGTACATGTAATGCCATGCCTGTTGTACACATATAGATTTATATATATATCTTTTCTCAATTTTACCATCATTTTTAATTGGTAAATAACAATTCACTTGTTTGATTTTTAGCACCGGGAAGCTGCAATGCGATAGGACTGTTAAGGAAATTATTAAAATGTTTTCCAATACCAAAACAAGAGGTACACTTTTTAATAGTGAATTATAGTTAATGCACACAATGTAACAGTCTTCAGCTTAGTTATTTCCAAAGCACTTGTCTGTTTGGGCTAGTTGCCTTGCAGTATTACTATCCATAAGCACTTTCAACAAGCAAGTGTCTTGGTGAACTCATGAAGCACATTGAAAAAACTGGAAACCATACAGAACTATGGTGTTTTGTGTTTTATGATAAAATAGCAGTATGTCTGGTATATTGAATTGTGGATTTTGTGGTATTTTGTGGTATGTGGCATAATTTTTCGTATAATCACCAACAATTGTTGGATCAGTTACTGAAAATTGGTTAGAACTTTTCATTCTTTTTGTATGCCCCCTTCTTAAAATAAGAAGGGGTATATTGTTTTTGGCCTGTCTTTCAGTGTCTGTCATTGTGTGTGTCTGTCCCCAAACTTTAACCTAGGTTAAAGTTTGGTCATAACTTTTGCAATATTGAGGATAGCAACTTGATATTTGGCTTGCATGTGTATCTCATGGAGCTGCACATTTTTAGTACTGAAAGGTCAAGGTCATCCTTCAAGGTCAAAGGTCAAAAAACACAATCCAAGGGAAGTTATAAGCTTCAAAGGGAGATAATTTCTATACCCACTAAATGATAAATAGAAATTTTATTTCAAAGCATTGCAGTAGGGGGCATTGTGTTTCTGACAAACACATCCTTTGTTTTTAAATAATAAACATGAAATGTTATTGTCTTGTTATATACAGTACAGCCAAAGCGGAACAAACGTATTTCGCGATCCGCAGCCGCAAGTCAAAACGAGTCCATGCCGCGTCAGTTGTTGAAGCCGCTTCAGTATGCAGCGGCAAGTCGCATTTCGCCGCAAAACTTCGCATCTGGCCACCGAGGCATGCCGCGATCCGCGACATGATGCGGAGTCGATGCGCATCATGAAATAAAAATCTTTTTAAAGTAACATTACTATTCAAAATCAACAAACATTTCGTACAATTGTTCGTAAAATGAACTTAACTAATTAAAAATCAGTGTTCCTTATAGCAATTGCCGAAATTTCAACGTCATATGTGGTCTGGTAAAATAGATGTTTGTAGATACAAAATACTCGTTTTTATTATTATTTTGCATATCTATTCATACGACACATGAACACTAAAATGGTGTTCGTGTGTCGTATGAATAGATATATTCGCGGGAATTTATTGTGGCCACAAATAAATAAAAACGAGCATTTTGTATCTACAAAAATCTATGTAATCATACTACATCTAGCGTTGAAATTTTGGCTATTGCTATAAGAACACTGATTGTTAAGGTGTTAACTTTATTTAACCAGGGTTTTTTTTTTAGAAAAAGGGGAAGACGCTGGACGCTGGGTAAAAGGGGAAAATCGAGTGCCAAAGAGACATATTTGGGGAAAAATAAAAACTGTTCATTTCAATGTCTATAACTCACCTACAGACTTCAGGTGTTTTTTAAGAAAAACAGGCATGTCTCTGACCTTTTTGTTCTTAAACACATGAACAAGTATGATGTTAAAGTCAAAGTCCTAAATAAAGTTGCAGGGGTAGATCTAATAATGGGAAATGTTTTCAACTGGGGCCGGGGAACGATGTATATATTGTGATTTCAATTTCATGATGAATGGGTTGACAATCTAGATCTGCTACCAGGTTTTTTTTCCACTTCCATGGCTTTGGAATTGGAAATTTTATCCGCATTTTAATGAAATTGGGAAAAAAAATTAATTAGCCTTTTTTTCCACACGAAAAGTCCACTGATTACGGAAATACTAAATTTGACATAACTCTTTATAATCATTCAAATTAAAAGAACAGAATCATATAATACTTTGTTAGATGTAATTACATTAAAATTGAGATAAATTACGCATCAGACACTTATTTCTAAATTTGGAAATTGGGAATTTTTTGCCACATTTTGGGAAAAAGTATACTTTTTGGGATTGGGAACATAGCCCAATTTCGGCTATAAAATCGGGCCAAAAAAAACCCTGGCTACAGTATTGGAAGGGAAAGGTGCGGCAGCTGCCGATTGTCTACTTTCACTTTCACAATAATCTGACAGTATTAATCGATGTTGATTACATGTACCTCCGAATCCTGCTGGGTTTCAACGGTTTTTGATGATTCATTCTTAAAAAATGCGTCAACGTAATAAATATTTTCCGAGTCCGAACGTTTTATTTTGTTCGTGTATGAACGCCAATTGTGAGACTTTTTTTCTGTTTTAATGTTTATATCTTGGCTTTCACATAACCCGGATGAAAATTCGACTGGTTTCCGGTAATTAATTGACGAAACACCCTTCTCGCACAAGACCGGAATCGAGTAAAATAGTCAAATGATTAATACGATTAGTTTCCCGGTTTCCATGATGTAATTTAAGAGCTATATATAGAATCACTGGGATTCCCAGATTTGAGTGTTCGTCAGGGGAGAGAGAGAGAGAGTGCGAGATCGTTGTACATGGTTCAAATTGGATAAGTGTCGACTTCCCAAAAGAAAAAAAACATTTCTTTGAGGGTAAAATATTATATTTTGGTGAAAAATTATAATTTTGGAGGGGAAATGGTATTTTTAGGGGAAAAATTCTGGTAGGGGAAGACGCCGAATATCGGCGTCACTTTCTTAGTAAAAAAAACCCCTGATTTAACGAAATACTTAACGAAATTTTCGTTGATTTTGAGCGTTATAGAGACTTTAAAATTATTATTTACATGTAATTAACAAATTTTGAAAGAACAATTATAATAATAATTAAAATCATAATAAATTTATTGTGCGCGGATTGTATTAGCATATACATGTAAGCATAGTTAATGTGTCTGGCCAATTAAGTTTGTTTCCCGCCCGTAGTGTATGTATTTCACACATAAACAAGGTCACGTAATTATGTTATCGCACATACAAGTGGTCAAGGCTCCAGCATATGGTGGATTTATAATTTAATTGCATGTTGGTTTTGCTATTATATTTAAGCTGAGAAAATTAGCAGTTTGAAGCCACATCAATAATTAAGACGGTGACGACGTATTTGTTGTTTTGTTAATTATCAGCTTATTATAACTATTGTTTGAATATGCAAATATAAACATGTTTTATTTTGTTCATATGATACAGTTAATATCGCTACTAATTACCCGATAATCCCGTTTATTCCAGTTTTAAAGCAAATGCTGGTAAATATTTACGATACACAAACATTCTCGATAATTCCTTAAGTATCAAATACATTTTGGCATTTGTTACTATTTATAGAGATGATGAAATAACGTCTAATCGGGGCCTTTTTTTTTCCCCACTGAACACGCGATTACACCTGACGTGATGTTCATGTATTTATACAACACAAAATACACCCAAACTTTCCAAACAACGTTCTACATGTGTGAATAATTTTCACGCGCTTTTTATGAAACAAAGGATATTTTAGCACTGTTTATTTGACGCTAGAATTTGCCAAAGGTCGCGTTAGCATTAAAATTTGGAAGTGTGTTTCGGATTACAAATGATAATTTGATAGTCGAACGAAACATTAACAGATGCGCGTAATTAATTCTATGCTACACATGTATGTACATGTAGGTGGATATCTTTTCACTCGATCCGCCGCGTACGTATGAGGCGGATTTACTCCGCGAAAGTACGCAAGGTTAATACAGTCTCGGCGTTGTTGCGCGGATTGATGCCGAGTGCCACGGCGATACGCCGCGTTAACACACGATTCGGCCGCCGTGTACTAATAATCTGGCCGTGGCGTAGCCGCGGATTATGTTTGTGCCGCGTTGGCTGTACTGTAGCACCATCAATTATTTTTCTTTACTGTTTCAGTACGGGACAAATTCAAAAGCTCCCAGAAAACAGGAGGTGGGCCTGCCAAGCCTTTAAAAGCCTCTGAAGAATTAATTCTTCAATTTTTAATAGACAGGCCCCAATTAGATGGGATTATTGGAGGTCTCGATACTTCAGGTATATTATTGTTATGTCAGTAATGTTCTTTGTGGAGGTCCAGAAGGCCAATACGTCTTGGTCGTATGCTTATTCATAGACAACATGTATAGTATTGCACTAGTATTTTTGATTGGGTGTTTTGAATCATATTTTTTTTTATTCTATAAAAAAAATCAACACTTTTATATGTCATTTAATCAGTCATAAGGCAGAGAAGGCAACTGCCTATGGGCCCCATGAGACATTGATAAATAGTTAAATATGTAAATATACAGACTACAGTGAATGTTTTCTTAAACTCATAATCCAGTTATTATAATATGGGACATGTATTGGAATAACAGTATTATAATGACTTTTATACCTATAAAAGGACATTGTCACATTTTATGACTTGTCAGCCTTGGAACTGGAAGGTTAATTTAAACGAGTGAAATCGTCTTGACACTGGCTTCTTATAGAAACTAGGCAGACTAGGGGCCTAGGGCGTGGGCCCCAAAGTTGTACTGCCTATGGGCTTCCACGGTGCTAATCCAGCACTGCATATAATCATGTTATTATTTGCAAAGTACAGAATATTCTTGTTTTATAATCATGTTCACATGTTTCTGTATTTCATTCAATATGAAAAACATGAAAATTGATGAAAACAACAGTTACTGTGAAACATAAAACGAAGTTTTTAAAACAAGGGCTGTTTGTAAAACATGCATGCCCCCCATATGGGCTCTCCGTTGTAGTGAGAGCCATTGTGTGAATATGTTTTTTGTCACCGTGACCTTGACCTTTGACCTAGTGACCTGAAAATCAATAGGGGTCATCTGCCAGTCATGATCAATGTACCTATGAAATTTCATGATCCTATCCATAAGCATTCTTGAGTTATCATCCGGACACCATTTTACTATTTTGGGTCACAGTGACCTTGACCTTTGACCTAGTGACCTGAAAATCAATAGGGGTCATCTGCGAGTCATGATCATTCTACCTATCAAGTTTCATGATCGTAGGAATAAGTGTTCTTCAGTTATCATCCGGAAACCATTTTACTATTTCGGGTCATCGTGACCTTGACCTTTGACCTAGTGACCTGAAAATCAATAGGGGTCATCTGCGAGTCATGATCACTCTACCTATCAAGTTTCATGATCCTAGGCCTAAGCGTTCTTGAGTTATCATCAGGAAACCATTTTACTATTTCGGGTCACCGTGACCTTGACCTTTGACCTAGTGACCTCAAAATCATTAGGGGTCATCTGCGAGTCATGATCAATCTACCTATCAAGTTTCATGAACCTAGGCATAAGCGTTCTTGAGTTATCATCCGGAAACCATTTTACTATTTTGGGTCACTGTGACCTTGACCTTTGACCTTGTGACCTGAAAATCAATAGGGGTCATCTGCGAGTCATGATCAATCTACCTATCAAGTTTCATGATCCTAGGCCTAAGCGTTCTTGAGTTATCATCGGGAAACCATTTTACTATTTCGGGTCACCGTGACCTTGACCTTTGACCTAGTGACCTCAAAATCAATAGGGGTCATCTGCGAGTCATGATCAATGTACCTATGAAGTTTCATGATCCTAGGCCCGAGCGTTCTTGAGTTATTGTCTGACAACCACCTGGTGGACGGACCGACAGACCGACCAACTGACAGACCGACCGACATGAGCAAAGCAATATACCCCCTCTTCTTCGAAGGGGGGCATAAAAATGTGAGTTTGGTTGTTGCTTGCATTATGATGGGATAAATACATGTACAAAGCTAGATAGCTATTGATATAAACACTACATTCTGTATTTCTACAAACATAATATACATTTGTTTATGCAATTGAATATTTGTTTATTTAATGAAATTTGTATTAAAGGGGAATCATCATCAGTGGTGCCATCATTGAAGACATATGAAGACACTGAAAATGTCATTCCAGTGGGTGAATATTCAGGTAAAACTTTCAACATATAAAGATTTCACAATTTTCTAGTAATCATTATCATATCACATTTTCTTAGGAATGAGGATCTTTTCTTAATACATCTTAAGTTATTATTATTACAGAATCCCATGGATACAAAACAGAAATATTAAAAGCACATCACCTGATATGTATGCATTTCTAAGTTTTGATGTTAATGCGTTCAAATATATGCCAGTTTGTGCATTCTATTTTATGGCATACATTCCGTTTAAGTCTATTACCATGCAGAAGTAGCAAAAAAACATAATCACTAATTATTTAATTTTTCATTTCAGTCGAGATGAAAAGTTCCATTTCGAATCAAGCTATAAGGACCGTATCAGGTATTCAATTAATAAAATAAAAACTTTAAAGTTTGAAATGTTTTTTTGCTTAGCTAAAGGCAAAACTGATAACAAGTGGGTGTCTGTAATATTATTACACAGATGTGTGTAATAATTTTAATGGTTTCAGACAAAAAACCCTGGGTAAAACCAGTACTTATTATGCATGTATATTAATCGAATGTAACAATAAATTAAGTAATTTTCCTGGGAAGGGTTAGTAAAAGCAGCAGTACCAGTACTTACAAAGTATACATATTAATTTAGCAACATATTTACAACATAATAAAGTCATGTTCCTGGGTAGAACCAGTACTTGACACAGAAATACATGAGTACAACAAGAACATAATCAAGTTTCCTGGGTACGGGTAGAAGAACCAGTAGTACCAGTACTTACAAAGTATACATATTCATTTAACAAACATATTTACAACATAATAAAGTCATGTTCCTAGGTAGAACCAGTACTTGACACAGAAATACATAAGTACAACGAGAACATAATCAAGTTTCCTGGGTACGGTTTGAAAAACCAGTAGTACCAGTACGTACTTACAAAGTATACATATTAATTTTAGCATTCAAAATTTTTAATAACACAACAACGAAATTGTTATCCAGATCCCCCGACATCAACATCTTCTGTTGTCCAGTCAAAGGTGTCTGCTGATGTGAGCTCTAAAATGAAGGAAAGGAACAAAAGTAAATCAGATATTTTTTTATATATTTTTCTTAAATTTAATGCACCTGATAAGCAGGGATCATATTTTCCAGCAACATCAATCGGTCTGGATTTAAATGGGGAAAAAGTATCCGAAAATTTGTATCCGAAATTATTACAAATTACGTTAAAATATATACCATTGATTTTGCCATTCATGAAGAGGGTATAATAATGTACAAGTTAAATTGCCTTAAGCATTTTTTTTAAACAGAACATACGAGTTTTGGTTTTATCATTAGCTATTTCATTGTTGTTTCGTTAACTGTTTTATCTGACTTTTCATCGTTGTCAATATTATTAATCTGTGTAAGTCTATACCAATGTTTTAAATCATTGTCGACTCGATAATAGCTTACACACATGCATTAAATCTCACAAATGTCTGTGCGTAGGTTGGCTACTGGCAATAATAAAATCAAATAGTTGAAAAACAATTTGTGTCCGTTATAGTTTGTTGTCGAATAAACCACGGCCGATAGTTAAGAAGCGTAGGGATTAAATCACGAGTGCGAAGCACGAATGATTAAAAACACGCATCTTAACTTCCGGTCGTGGGTTATTCAACAACAAACAATAAAGTACACAAATTATTTCGATTCTAACACGATTTTTACTAAAGATTTATACACTGTATTTTTTTTGTTTTTGTTACTATATTATGTGAAGTTACGCCCATAAAAATAACTTTCGGCTGTTCTGTCAATCAAAACCGCAACTTTCATTCATTTATTGCCGGATTATTACACTGGTGGAAAATGTATCAGCATGTTTTGTTTAGTTACAGCGCGTGCTTTCAGTGTATAAGGTACGCCCACAATTATTGCAGAATATAACCGATTTTCTTCTTTGTTTATATGAAAGTTTACTGACTGTATCATGCATGAAATGCACAATTTCCACGAGGATAACATCAAGGTTTTAAACTCCGAAGTAACTGTCAACGATTTTATCGTGGACGAGCACACATTACGGACCGATTAGTGTGCTAAGTATAAGCCAGTGAAATTATCGATTGATATTGACACTGGGTTATTCACGCTTGACTAATACACAACCGTGCGAATCTTCGTTGTTTGGGGTCATACGCTGATACTAGTCGGCTGACGTGCTCTAGACTGGTCCTGACCGGTTTAGAGACTGCAGTGAATGGTTTATCACACCTAATCGAGATAAGAATGTAATTAGGGTATGCTAGCATGTGTACTGCGTAATCGATTTCATGACATGGGAATTTTAGCAAACAGAATCTGACCGACTGTTTGGGATTTTCAATCGGTCTTTCATGACCCCAAACAGTCTAGGACAGACAAAACCGAAAATAATATGATCCCTGCTGATAAGTAATACAGTAAAACTGCGATAACTCGAGGAAGCACGGGACCGACATCGATGCTCGAGTAATCGCAGGTTTCGAGTAATCCATGGTATTATTTGTTTTCACTGTCTCAGTTGATAATGCTAAATTCTGACTGCAAACGCTTTATTTACATTTAAGACGGTGCTAGAGAAAGAAAAGGCTTTGTAAAAATCGCTTAATGTTACAGTATAATAAACAAAACAATTAAGATGATCGTAAATTCATTTAATTATTTCAACATACACACAAAACACATATATATAATCAAAAATATATCATCAATATTCACTGTACATGTAGCATAATTATTTTTAAAAAAGCACACAAGGTACGTACATGCCCATGAAAAAAACACACACTAAAAACAACATAATCACTACACACTTTGCATTTTATGTACATTACCCGGTAGTCAGACTTGTGTTGCGCAAAGTCAAGGATTGAAGAATGTCGCAACCCATTAGCTTCCCAGAACTGATGGCGGAAGACGTTTCGCGATAATTATCGATTGCTGGTAATTATTTAATTATCATTAAAACTGTGTAGCTTTGATCTGCTTCTCAAAGGATGACAATTTGCAGTGTTTCTCAAACTGCAACTTACTTCACACCTTATCGAGCGTCTTTTGTCTGCTTGATTGCGCTGTTTTCACAACTCGAATATTTTTAGCACCGACCTGACGAGAAAGCGTCCTCGAATAATTGCCAGTTAATTAGGTGTGAAATGCCTTTCAGGGACCGGCACTTCACCTCGAGTTATCGAAAATCGCATGTTTGAGTTATCGCGGGTATTTTTATATAGACATTAAAGGAAAATGCTAGGGACTTTCTTTAATGCTCGAATAATCGCCATTTTTTGAGAAATCGCCAGCTCGAGTTATTGCAATTCTACTGTATAATGATATACCGTATACGTGCGCTTATAAGACGCCCTCGCTTATAAGACGCACTCCGATTTTGGACTTTATAATCGGTGGATTTAAGACTGACCCGCGTGTAAGACGCGGTCAAGTTTTGCCGTTTTCATCGGCCGAAAAACGGCAGAATGTTGAAAAAATTCAATAAGAAACACATTGAAACTCGCGCTGCATACAATTAGTAATTCACGCAAGTCCGAAAAATAAAACAACAAAGTAAATAATATTTGTTTATTTCATGATATATAAGTAGGTTTTAATTTATTTTCAAGTATTATTCATACAGTAAAAATAATTATCAAATTAACACAATTTCTAACAATTGCGTATTTAATCAATTTGCCATAACAAGTTCAAACATATTACGTTCGTAATTGATCGTATCAGTCATCTTAAAATCCCTCGAAATCCTCATCATCGCTTTCACCGAACAGTTTGTAGAATTCCTCACTAGTGAGCTTGTCATTGTAAACCCAGTCGCTGATATCATCATCATCATCGTCGCAATCACTGACCTTTGCACAGGCCGATACATCCTCAGATTAATCGCCATTTTCCACAAGATCATCAAACAACTCGTCGTCCTGTGTACCATCCATTGAGTTTGAGATCATAAGAGTTACGTTTGTGTTTCATTTTGACGATTCCAGTCGTTGTAATTATTAAATATAATTGTATTGTTTGACGGGTATTGAAAACTGAGAGGCAGATATAGATTACCTTGATTATGCAAATGTTACGCCCATTGTCTATAGGTAATGCCTACTTTCATAAAATTAGCCAATCGCGTGATAGAGTGAAATCACGGGTCAAGAAGAAAGCCAACTGTGGATAATTGCATGCGGTCGCTCTTTGCTCCCGCTGTCGTGGGTCCCTAATAAATAAGGAGTCATCGGCAAGGGGGTCGTCTGAATGAACGTGTTTATTTAACAATTGACAGTTGCAAACTGGTAACTATTTTCAGACGATACCCTTAATGCCAAGTATGTCTTAATTGACAATTAACAGCGTCGAACAAAGACGATCAGGTGATACAAATTTGTCAAGAAGCACTTGTAATCGCGTGTTTATTTAACAATTAACAGTTTCAAACTGAGATTGAGAACTGATTTTGCTGTTATTTTAAGCATGTTTGGCATCGTGTCGCCGCTTACACACGTATACTATAATGTCCAATTTTTATGACATTTAACGTCGTCGCGCGCAGACAATCGGGTGATACAAACTTTTCAAGTTAACCATGGACAATATAACGCCTTACGACCTCAAAATTCAAATAAAAAATAATAGACAACAAAATCAATAACGATACATTTTATTTCAAGTAAATCGGTAACTGAACATAGCGTTCCGATACACGGTACGGGCAAATACAGACTTTAGAGAAAACGCAAATGGCTGCCGCGATGATTCAAAACAATTGACAAGTGTCCAACTTGGCCAGCGTAAGCCCAGTAAACTCGATATTTTGAAAAATTTCACTTATTTTCACAAGTAACTCGCTTATAAGACGCGACCCTCACTTTAATTTATTAATTTGAGTCTTAAAAATGCGTCTTATAAGCGCATGTATACGGTATTGTGCGTTTGTTTAGTTTTTAGCTCCCCCGAGCACAACGTGCTCATGGTGAGCTATTGTGATCGCCTTTTGTCCGTGCATCGTAGTCCGTCGTTAACATGTACCTTCTTTACACACTATAAGTCACATTTATTGTCCAATCTACATGAAAGTTAGTCAGAACATGTGTCCTAATTATATCTTGAATGAGTTCGAAAACGGTTCTGGTCTGTTGAAAAACATGGCCGCCAGGGGGCGAGCAGTTTTCCTTATATGGCTATAGTAAGACCTTGTTAACACCCTTGAAGTCACATTTTTGTCCAATGCTCATGAAACTTTGTCAGAATATTTGAGCTAATGATATCTGGGCTGAGTTCGAAAAAAAAACTATAGAATTCACATTTATTATCCAATCTTTATGAAACTTGGTCAGAACATTTGACCCAATGAAATCTTGGCAATAATTAAAACTTAGTCTTATGAGCTCAAAAACTATGTCACTAGGTCAAAGGTAAAAAATATCAAATCAGTGCAGTAGGGGGCATTGTGTTTCTGACAAACACATCTCTTGTAACAATTGGTCTAATATTCATGACTCAGCTTGCATTTTTTTCAGAATAATCTAGCTCACTAGATACACACCAACATAATTTTATGATTCTTTAGCAATACAAACTATGCTTTATGTATGCTAAATTGAATGGTAAATGTTTTAAACAAAAACATAGGAATTTTCTTTAATAACTAATGATTTTTAATGCATTAATTACATTTCAGTATCAAAGAGAGCAAGGAAAGCTGTGGAGGAAGACCTGTTCAGTCTGGAAAAAAAAAGTCTGTTGCTGGAAATTGTTCTGCTAGAGCAAAAAATTGCTCATGACAAAGAATTGCAAGAGTTGTGAAAAGATATGATTTCAAAAGATCACTTGATACATTTTGAACTTTAATGAATATATAGATGAAACATATAACATCACAACAGTAATTCTGTAAGACGCAAGAATAGATATTGTGCATAATTAAAATTTTTAAGTTATGAAATGTTTTCATAATTCATCAGATGCAATTCATTGTCATGAGCAATCATCTGTTCAAGCAGAACAATTTCCAACAAAATATTTTCTTCAAGATTTTAAAAGATTTATTTATATTAAAACATTATTAAGGCACGATTGGTCATTGTCGGCTCGGGTACTACTTAATTCTAAATTGTGCCCCGGGTATATTTAAATGTACCCCAGGTATGGAAAATTAATTAAACCTATCGGGAAATTCTAAGGCTAAACTGCACCTTATCGGCTTTTTTTTCTTCAAATTAATAATGTTCATATCTATGTCAATATTTTTTTAAATTGTCTCTATATTATCGAAACTCATACTCAAAACAGCATGTTGAGGCAGGTTTTGTTCAAAGAGAATTTTGTTTCGTATTGCTTAGCGCGTTTTTTGACACTTGATTAAGGGTGGGAATAAAAATCGAGTAGTCTTAATTTGCCAAGTATTTTGCAGTATATTTTTAGTACCTGGGTTACATTTAAGTATACTTACAGAGAACCCTGGTTTCATTTAAGTAGTACCCAAGACGATAATGACCAATCAAACAATCAACCATATTTGTTGATCGCTGATTACTTAAATACGCAATCAAGCATTATTAAGTATTGCTAATTTCGTGTAGATTTAAAAAACAACAACATTGGATTGTTTATTTAGATTGTTAATTTATGAGTTAAGTGTGAAAGTTAGCTGTATTGTTAAGTTTATTGTAACTAAAAAATAGTTTGTTTTATAAATGCTCATTTGTTTTATTACTAATTAAAAAAAAACAAAAAAACATCAATTCAAATAATATGATTTTGATTCCAATTTGGATTTCTTGAATCATTTGTTTAAATTTTCCATGTGTATGTTTTACATCAGCGGGTGGTGGACGGATGGACGGACCGACATGTGCAAAACAATATACCCCCTCTTCTTCGAAGGGGGGCATAAAAATGGATTTGTTATTTAAATTGTTGATTTGTTTATTTTTATATTGTTAGGTGAAGGGTAAAGTTTGTAAATTAGCTGTGTTGTATAATACATTCAAAGTAACACGTGATTGATATATGATCATAATTTGTTGTCGTTGATAATAATAACTTATTAAAAAAAAACAACACCAATATCAATTCACCTTCCATTTGGATTACTTTACTCATTTGTAATAGTGTTCTCGTGTTAATGGTTTTATTTATGGGTGTTGAAGGTGATTCTTGTATTATACAGTGGTATGTATTGCTGAAAGATTATCTTAACCCATTTATGCCTTGTGGACTTCTCCCATCCTTCTAAAATGGATCAATCTATTTCCAAAATTAGGAATGTCTAGTATATTTATTTCTATATTTAGAATAGTTCTTACAGAAATTCCTTTAAGCAAACAGCGAAGACGCTGATGAGACGCCGCATCATGCGGTGTCTCATCTGGTTCTACACTGTTTGCCAAGGCCTTTTTTCTAGAAGCTAGGCATAAATGGGTTAAGTACAATGGTTGTACAAATGTACATCTACTTATAAGTTTTCCACAGACATTAAAACATAAACACATATAAATTTAGACTTATTTTTCATGTTAATATTTTTAATAGTTATGATAAATAAATGTGATGAATTTTAGGATTAATTATATTTATATAATTCCATTTTTGTTGTTTTTATGATATTTAACAGTTGTAAGACAAGGCTGCATTTAATGATGTATTTTTGACGGAAAGCAGTGCTATCTAGTTAAAAAATACACTCAATAATATCACTAAAGTTGTTGTTTTTGATTTTGTAGTATAAGTATTTCCATTTACGTAAATATTGGATCTTTTTATTGTGAAAAGAGATCAATCTAATTTATTGACAAACGACAAAAACTAATTTTGTACTCACAAGAAAAACCAAATAGTAACAAGAATAATTGTACAGTACACTCCATGCGTTTTCCCCAATTTTCCTCCATACTCCGCGGTGATTGACCTGGAGGGAGATTAAGAAAATCCCGCAAGACGCGGCGTTTGCATGATTTTGGACGCGGCGGTTCATGTAATGTCACTTCTGCAATATTGAAGCTAGCAATTTTAAATTTGAAATGCATGTGTATCTCATGGAGGGGGACATTGTGTTTCACAAACACATCTTGTTAATACCAAGATGATTGTCAAGGGAAGCAACTAGGTAGAGTATCTTTAATTATTCTGAAATTGTATATTCCCTTGGCTAAAATGACCATAGCCTACATGGTTATAAAACAAAATAACAAAAGAACATACCGGTACACAAAAACATCAATCAAATGGTAATAAATAATATTAAGCTAGGCGAATAAAACATAACTATATAACAAAAGCAACTCAGATAAAAAAAAATAAGACTACATGTACCAAATCAGTTATAAAACTCAAGCAGAAGCAAAGCATAGTAAAATATAAAAAACACACAAAATGAGAAGGCAAATAAATGCGGAGCATGCACTACAGGAGACATAGAGAACACTTACATTTTCATTTTTTACTTACAATCATGATATTCATAATTGGTTAATAATAGCGAAATAAAACAATGTCACATTCGTTGTAGAATAAAAATAATTCATTAACTTTTTGATAATTATACAAGAATAATTACATTTCCTGTGATTGTGTTTGTGTATGCAGATAAGGAGTCAGAAGAAATGTCCGCCAGGCATAGCCGGAATCTCCCAATAGTAACCCATCAAGCTGACCTGAATAAATTAAAGTGTGTGTAAGAATGTTTTTATAAAAAAAAGTGTGTGTGCAATAATCAGCGTTTTTTTATAACAACATATAATTACCATTCTCGAACTTGGCGCAGATAGAACTCTCTCTAAATATTCGGCTGTCGTGGACACTGCCTGGCCACTTCGCCACAACGTCAGTGATGAGGAACTGCGGGTCACATATCATCTGAAAAAAAAGTATTGATAACGACATTGTTCGTATAAATATATTTGTTCACATATGTTTGATATAAGCAGTTGCCTGGAACTTATTATTATCTACCTGAATGTTTGCGGAGTGATATCAATTCCTGTTTACGAAGTCCATTTCGTTCCGTTTTGGCGCTCGTATCTTGACATGAGTACAGTCCACGAATCCAAGAACGTTGGGGAACCCTTAACATTTGTATAAATAAATAAATGGAAAATCGCAGGTCGTTTACAGTAATTGGCAATTGTAAAAAGTAAATGAACATGTGATAGAAGGATATGTGTGTTATCTTTGAAGTATACTGTATTGTTAAATGGAAGATACTGAACAGAACAGCAAGTGTATTCCTTCTTCCGATACAGCACCCCTTCTTTATAAAAGATTGTGTGCCGGGACCTATTGGTTAAGGGGTGAATACAATACAAAGTTGCTTCCTTGGGTTTTGATTTTAAGTTATTTGAATGGGTTTAAATATTTATGAGTAAAGCATATATACAGCGCATCGTCAAATACATACACGCAATAATGAAAACATAAATACCCATGTATGCGCCATAATAACAAATACATATAGCGTATAGTGTATTGTACACAATCAGCTTAAAACACATAATTCTAATTACTGAAATATAGTTAAACTGTCAAACTTAGGATTAAATTATAAATAAGTTTTAGTATTTTCCAGTCCACGACTTTGGGTAACAGTTTTTCAACTATGTTTCTTAGAAAATAAAGACACTAAATGAACTTTTTTGTACGGGATTTAGACAAAGATGGAAAGTTGTCTTCCTGTTAATGTTTACTTGGCAACCAATCAACTGTTATACAAATGAATCTAATAAAGGAAATTACCAGCGATGCTGTAAAACTCTCGTTTTACTCTAGCTTTGTCGTATTCAGAAGCAGGAAAAAATATGAACTGATGCATATGCCAACATAGAGCATCCGTCACCCGATTGATCACTCGCTCCAAGGAACATCTTGACACGCCGTGTATAGCTGTTCACAGTAGATGATGACAGCCCGTCGCAAAGAATTGGAGAGCTGTCAACACTGACAGCAAAGTTGGCACTGGCAATGACCGACTAGTCGGTGAGTCCAAGACATTGAATACAACTCCCACGATGAAATGAATCGTTTCCGGACAAAATCTGTATCTTTCTCTGACCTCTTCGGCCGATAAGACTTCTAGCGGGTTGCTTCGGTCAGCAAAAACGCGTTCAATCAGCTGACGCCTTATCAAACGATTAATGCGATCAACGAAAGCGGCCATGTTTGAGTACTGCTTTATAACATGAGACAGGTAGAACGCTTGCTCAATTATTTTTGCTCAAACTCAAAGATGAGTCTGACTCAGTTCTCAAAAACGTTTCGTGATCACCAACTTGAGCAAGGCGTTTACACTCATCTCACAAGTTGAGCAAAATCTCAAAGTTGAGTCAAAGTATCGACTTAAGTATGTTCGTGATACTAGGCCCAGGTCACCGAACGATACTTGAAGAAAAGGGGAGCAACTCATTCATCTGTCTTGACAAAATGTAAAGTTTACGATTCATTTGTTTGAGAAATAGTAATTGTATGAATCAGACCATCTTAAATATATAGCTATTTTATATAAATAGATGTAATAAACACATATTCACCTTTGTCATTACATTATGAGTTTTATATTCCTTACTTAAATCTATTTGTCAAGTTCGTTCACTAAATGCATTGTCAAACGGCGCCATCTTAGGTTACATTCAACTAAAACATCGAGTATCTCTCCGTAGTGCGTAATTTCTAAAGAGTTCTTCTTCCCTTCTTGAATAAAAGCCATTTAAAAATCTAAGGCTTGTATTATGTGCCTATTTCTAATATCCACATGTTTCTGCAGTATGTTGATCACGTCGATTGCATTCTAAGTTAAATAAAATGAACTTGCGTTTTCTGTTATATGGGGCTTTTGTCGAAAAATGCTTTGTCGAAATATGGCTGACAAAACGATGTTTGTACTGGTGCCTGCATTCGTATGACATGCCCATTTATTTAAATAAATGGAAAAAACCATATCGATCGTTAAAAGTATTACAAAAGTTTGCAATAGGAGAAAGAAAGGCTTGAAAATTGCTATAAAAGTTTGCAGTATCAGAATGCGATCTTTTCGACATTGAAATTAGTGTAATTTAAATGGTAAAACCACAGATACTGGAATGTTCATCTTGCAGAAATTCATCTGCAAGCATGATTATAAAACGATTTTAATGATTATTCGACCAATGTCCAGTCTGACCATTGGAGTGCTAGACAAGATGAGTGATGTGAATATTATAGACAAAATGAATGGGCATGTAAGGGATTGGATGCGGATCCGATTGGGAAGAATACGTGTTAACTTTTCGAATTACCTTACTAGCAAATACGATGATCTCCATATATTTAAATTTCAGATTGGAGAACAAGATAACAAAAATACACAACGATACGCATGCATTCCATTCACGCCATTCTCTCTTGTTTCGTATGCTTGATCTTTTATCCCTTAAGCCACATATTGCGACAAAATCAGTGGCAGTCTTGCTCTAGGCTTGAAGAATGTTAACACACTGTTAAAAGCTTTATTTGTTCAAATATCTCAGTTATTGAAATATAGTTGAAAAACATCTTAAGTGCATAAAAGACAAGTGTTCTTGCAGTTTGTGCCGATATCTTAATTAAGGTATGTGAATACATCCTTGAATACGTCTGAAATCGGTGACAAAATTTCACTTTGCGTGAAGTATAACCGTGCATAACCGTGCAGTACACAATGAACTTTTAAACAAGAACACAGGCTAATAAAAAAAGTAATTCTGATGTATTTTACACTGCCATAAGCAGCATAAAATCTGTATTTTATGTACTCGTTGAAATTCTTGTTTTAAAAAGTGCTTGTTCCAGTCAAATCTCTGTGTATGTTTGGTATTGAAAGTGTCGTTAAATGGTTTTACCAAAACATACACATATGTGTGGCGTATTCTGCAATAACTATAATGTCAAGTAAAATAGTTGAATGAAATCCACAGGATTCAAATCCGGGACCTCTGCGAGTCAGATATAACGCGCTTCCTCTGTGTCTGTCAGGCTTAAATACTGTTCAGCCTATTGAAAGTGATATTATGGGCATCTAACAATTTATAGGTGTATATCGCAGCCGTTTTTTTATTTTTGGTGTTTTCACTTCATATACACTTATATTTGTTAATGCAGCATCAACATCCTATAATGCTAAAACAAGATCCTGGAAAGAGAAAAATAATGCATTTGAATATGAAAATGATTCGATTTCAATGTGAATCAAAATTGAGTGTTAGTGCAGATTCGTTCATATGACACAAGGGCACTATTTTGTTGAACGTATCATTTCGGCTTAGAGGACTGGGTGAGTCATGTAAAATATCGAATATAATATATATTTTTATAAACAATTAGAAGAAAGATGAGTTGCAGATAATTGGACAGTTACCACATTTTAACTAACTCTTTTGGCCTGTTAATTCTTTTCAGCTCAAATCAACAGTGAAAAATGCCCATAATATCACTTTTAAACGCCTTGTAAGAAAATACACGCACTTTAAAAATTATCATTACAATGCATTCCAGACGCTTTACTCTATTAATAAATGTATTTCCTTTACAGCTCAACCGATTTTTACAACTATGCCCCAGATCTAAAAGGTTACTGCAATACATGATTGAATTAATACCTTAATGATCTTGGGAGTAAATATTTCAGTTTTTTGTTTTCAGTTATTCATTTAACATCTCCAGACTTATCAGAAAGTTACAGTCAGGTCCAGCTGTTAAATCTTCATACTAGAATTCAACAACTGACCTGTAAGTGTGATTATGATTCTTTAGTTATGCATACATGCATTGCACTCGACAACACCGTCTTCAAATAGTGATGCTTTTTGGTATTTTATTTCAGATGTACATCGATGATGAAGTTACAATCTGGACAAGATCTGACAGACGCAATTAAGTGAATCGACATTGTGACGGTTGTTTTATCGAAATTATTTTATTAACGGTATATGGTGATTAAAATGTATTTAACAAATTACAACATGCTTGCTCTGTGTAATAATAAAGAAATCAAAAGCCATTGCTTCGGTTATCATCGGTTGACTTCAGTTATCCTCGGTTATCATCGGTTGACGTCAGTTATCCTGGGTTATCATCGGTTAACTTCAGTTATCGTCGGTTATCATCATTTATCATCAGTTATAATCACTCTCATCGCATCATCATTGAATATACCACTCAACATAATTCGATAGTAATATAATAATGATTCTTTAATAAAATATGTATCGGTAATTCACATTTATATTCAACAAACAATGTTTAATAAATACAAACATTCACATATCAGGCATTAAGCAAACACAAAACGCACTGAATGTTTCTACATGACACTTGATGAATCTTTGGGTAAATATGAGCCTCGTTCTGGGAAAACGTGGCTTAATGCATGTGTGTAAAGTGTCGTCCCAGATAAGCCTGTGCCGGATAAGCGAATATACGACGTATGCTGCTATATGGTGTTGTACGACGCAGACGGACAAGCGTACATACGCCGTATGCTGCTATATGGTGTTGTACGACGCAGACGGACAAGCGTACATACGCCGTATGCTGTTATATGGATTTGTACGACGCAGACGGGCAAGCGTACATACGCCGTATGCTGTTATATGGAGTTGTACAACGCAGATTTCTTCTTACACGGACTAATGACGAATAGCGTTCCACTCTGCAACATAGACACTCAAAATGTTAATTTAACAACACTTGCAAAATTTTGTTTCGTTTTTATTTGTGAGCATAAAAATAATGTAGAGACAATTTTGCAAATCAGTATGGGCTTTACTACGTTAGGAACTGTAACCCGTGACTGCCTGTGTGTATAACTGCAGTAAAATTAAGCAGACGACGAATGCTAGGCTAGGAGCGTCTGCTCTAACCACTGCATCTGCCTGTTTATAGTTCCCACTGGTACACTAAATTTTGTGTATGCATTCAAAATTATTTAACAGCTTGTAAGACAACGTTGGTCAGTCTAGTGTTTATCATTGAGATCTGTACATATTGGCTGCTTTCAGGAAAAAGGGGCTTAATGCTTGTCAAATAAGATTAGCCTGTGCACACTGATTAGCCTGTGCACACTGATTAACAACATGTCTCAATATGTGCTTTAAGACACACTCTTTATAAATTTGAATTGGTTGTGGTCACTTCAAACTTGCGATATAAAAAGCTACACATACTTTTGAAAACTGAATTGCGTCTAAGATTATAAAACAGCGAACAAATTCAGTGCCTTCGGCGCTTTGACTTAAAGTTGAGTTTGTGCTGTTGTTTTTGTAAGCAAACAAATAATAATATTATGAATCTTTCGGCTCGAAGGTCGTATCCATCAAAGTTTTCTTGTCGGTCCCGCGACTTCGAGCCATAAGGAGTCGACTAATAAATGCAAGGGGAATGGGTGGAGCAGAGCGCCGTTGATATTTCTATTAAAGGCATGGACGATAAAATACATATTGGGTGTATAACTTTTTTACTAATTCGCCAGGAAGCTCTATACGGCCACCGCTCCTTTAAAGGACGTGGCATCTGCATCATGATGTATAATGATAGATACATGCGACCTCAGGTCATATGATCTCCGGTTCCAGCGACGAACCTTTTTAGTTAGTGCTCACAGTGAAGACCTTTTAGTTGGTTGAACGTCTAATGAAAACGAAAAATACTAGAAGGTCATGCTTGAGAGCGGTCTCAAATCATTCGACCCCCTGGTGCCAGTGTGTAACCACGAGGCAACGAATCGGCTCAAATAATTTAGCCTATGAAAACGGGGCTTAATGCAGCCCGCACGTGCTTATTATGTACGACACTTTACGCTTTTATGATATTTTTCGTTCAAATTTAGTCTCTTCTTAGCGAAAATTTTAGCAAAAGGCTAAGCCCCCCGTGCGCATTACAATACCATGCCTCGCTCGTTGTCGTTGTCCGCTTCCCTGAGCAATAGGCAAACAAATCTGTGGACGGTAATCACACAAATAATGAAAGTGAACAGGTCGCTTTATTATTTGAATAACCGACGAGTTTCATTCAGATGTTATCAAATTATGAAACTCAATAAATATAATAATATAATCAGGATATTTTTTAGACCGATGATCAGACCTCACACTTGGGCATGTTGGTCCAAAAATATGTGTTAAACATTAAAAGCTAAATAACAGTTAACTTCATAGCGACACGATTCAGATGCATGTGCAATACAAAGACAGGACACTTCAATTTAATGACCATTTAATTACTAAATAATTAAACACATACCAGAAAACTAGAACTGTGACTGTCTGAGAAACGATTACATAAAAACAAAACGATAATCAATAGGACAACAACATCTCGAATTTATTAAATTGATGTTGAAACAAAGCATCATATAGCTAACACTCAATTCATTAAGAAGTCAAAATAAAGCGTTAAAAGGATAAACAAACATACAGTCGCCGCGGCGTAGTAGATATGGTGTCCGCCTCGAGATCGGGAGGTCACGTGTTCGATCCCCGCTGTCGAATCGTTCTTTAAATCTCCCCATAGACACCAAGTACTAGTTCTAGTCCGAGGAAATGGACTCAGGAGCGTTTCAAATAAGTTTAAGGCTTTCCATGCAATCGAGCTAAAATAAATAGGTTAGACTAAACTAAACTAAGGCGAATCTACAAAGCGGCTGTGTGTGTCCATCTTTGTTCATCTTTAGCAACATAAAATAGTTCAGTTGTTTGAAATTAATAATATTCTTATAGCTAGTTACTATTCAAAGGTTATGATGTACCAAAACACCGATACTCACAAGTTTTTCAGATAGAAATATCGTCACAAGATGACCTACGTGCGCCAGTAACCGTAAAATCTATTCCGTAGTGAAGTTATACGACCCCTTGCTTGTCAACTTGTTTTTCTTGGTATATCATATTACGTTCTTGACGGATCATTATATTAAGTACCTTTTATTTGATAGTTTCAATGCGTATGTTATTAGCAAATTGTATGATGTTGGTCATTAAAACTTAAATGGTCGAACATCTGGATTAAAAAATATGAGCCGCGCCTTGGGAAAACCGGGTTTAATGCATGTGCGTTGTGGTCCAAGATTGGCCTTTTCAATTCCAAACTATCCGCTTGTATGGAATTTTTCAAGGGAATTATCGTTTAAATTATCAGCCAGTCTATGTGGAAAATGTCGTTTCAGATTGGCCTTTGCTGTTCGACACTTTCCACTTGTATGGTACTTTTGTTTTAAGGAATTATCCTTAAAAAGAAGCCACCCGTTTATGTGGAAAGTGTCGTTCCTGATTAGCCTTTGTGGATTGGGCAGGTTAATCTGGGATGACATTTTATGAACATGCATTAATGCTAATCTGGGACGACATTTTACAAACATGCATTAAGCCCAGATTTCATATTTTATCGTTATATAGGATTATATTCCATGAACTTTTCTTATTAGCACAGTATTTAGTTTTGGCCTTTTTTTACCATTTTCTGTTCAGAAGCAAAGTGAAAATGACAACATGCGAACAGCATAAAACCAGAACAGCATGCACTTAAAGGGATCTTTTCAAGTTTTGGTAAATTGACAAAATTGAAAAAAGTTGTTTCAGATTCGCAAATTTTCGTTTTAGTTATGATATTTGTGAGGAAACAGTAATACTGAACATTTACCATGGTCTAATATAGCCATTATATGCATCTTTGACGATTTAAAAACATGAAATTATTAAGTGTTGCAACGCGAACCGATTTAATAATTTGGAGAGTTCTGTTATTGTCGTGTAATTTTGTGAAACTACTAAGATTGCTTATATAAAGTACAAAATACATCTCTCATACATACTTGGCAGGATGGCCGAGCGGTCTAATTGGTTTTTACTCCAGGACTCCGGGGGTCACTGGTTCGAGCCCTGCTGAAGGCTTCTTTTTGCATGTTTTTATTTTATTCTTGTTTTTTTTTACTGGAGCTTTTTAGATCCAATGTTTACATTTATCAATATAAAGCATTTAATGAAAAACTTCAAAACATGCCAAAATCTGTGAAAAGGCCCCTTTAAATCGTCTCGTTCGTTTGATTAATAACTGAACTTCTTGAACGAGCTTACAATTTTCTTCCTAGGTCAACGTTTGTATGCCAAACATGAGTTTTTATGCACTAATTGGATGAAATATACTCGTGTTTATAAACATTTGCACACGAACGTCCTGATAACGCAAACATTTAAAGAAACAATGGTCCACATCTTCGGTGTGGTATCATCAATATTGATTCCTTAATGAGATAATAATCGTATTAGATATGATCTGGTGACCTAGTTTTTGGATGCACGTGACCCAGATTCGAACTCATTCTAGATATCGTCAATATAAGTATTCGGAGAACGTTGACTGCAGATCAATTAATAAAAGAAGCCTCTGCAGTGAAAACAAGTTTTTTTTATAAGATTTGACCTTTAGTTCTAGTTTTTTGACACATGGGTAACAGATTCTAACCGTCGTCAAGATATTTTCAACATACTCATTCTGAGAAAGCTTAAATTTTACAGTATTCACTACGGATGCTAGTTGAGCTCAACGCTGATAAAATGTAACAATAACTTTTCAGCTTTAAGCCGAAACTTATCAAGTGTAATCTAGTTGGAAAGAATTTAATAATGATAAACATATACACATTTGTTTAAGTGACATTTTTTGCAGATTATGTACTTTTAATAGTCACAATTACAAAACTTGTAGCACAGTATGGTCATACCTGATGAATTTAATAACGCACATACACTATTCACCTTATCTTGTAATCGATTATATAAAAATATATTTATCCAATGTTTATTACTAATAACGCTCATACACTTTTCACCTTATCTTATAATCGATTATATAAAAATATATTTATCCAATGTTTATTACTTATAACGCACATACACTTTTTACCTTATCTTATAATCGATTATATAAAAATATATTTATCCAATGTTTATTACTTATAACGCACATACACTTTTTACCTTATCTTATAATTGATTATATAAAAATATATTTATCCAATGTTTATTACACAAAATTCATGAGTGACTTACGGGTGCAGATAGTGAGAACTAATTTAAAATACTTAAAGTAAATGACTTGACATGTTCAGAGGTACACAACACCTATTCAACAAGGAGACAACATTGTATTTGTTTGTTTAATGATATAACATATCTAGAATACAAATAGAGACAATAGCAGTTTTGACATTTTTAAGTACATTACATCATTATCCCATGACTTTTAATTGACTTATTTCCAATAACCAATTTTAATTTGTATTTCTTATATAAGAATAGATAATTTAGAATAGATAACTTAAGATATTTTTACAAAACAATGAAACATATTTTCAAGAAGTTCAATTTCAAGAGTGCTTTTAATATTATTAAATGAAAAACATGGCATATAACAAGGTTTTTCAATTTAAAGCATGGTTTTCTGTTTACCACAAGCCCACAGCAGTCATTTGACATACATCTGTACTACATTTTTGCGTATATATAAGTTTCATAAAGTAAATTACACAAGCGTTGCATCTTAAAGATTGAACAAAAATGAAAATGATTTGAACATATGCATGAAAACAGTGAAATAGTTTAACTGATTGAACAACAATACAGTATTTATTTACACTGACAATTCATTTGTTTTTCATTTTTTAAATAAAAATGGCAAAATGTAAAACGCATAGTCAACACGAATTTCATCAGGCTATTAGCACATTTATGCACATCAAAATATGTTCTGGTAAATGGGGATCTACATTATATACATATAAAGCACAGACATATTATGTCCGTATGCAAACACCTACACTTGATGAGCAATTGATCACCTTTGTAATAACTTTGTAATCAAACGACTGAACTATATTTTCATAGTATTTTTATTTGAAATCACAACACACTTTCAATGCATAATAATATTCTTTTTCCACTTGAATATTCTTTAATCAGAATGCAAGAAATCAGCACAAACACATCAATAAAATAAACATGTAAGTCTCTTCAAGTCATATAAACTTAAATATTTGATAACAAATTAAGAGTACAAGGCATAACACAATCAATAAATAAATTTATACTCATGTCAACAACCAAACTATCTGATCTTAAGATATTTTCTGGTGTTTTTTAATTGGGAGATTTCTGGAAACTGGCCGCAGTGAATGCACTCCATTAACAGCTTATGTGGCCATGTCAACGTGTAACAAATTGTAACATAACTCTTAAATTGTCACATTCACTTATCAGCTGCATGTTCATAAAATATACTATAAAAAGTACAGCAAGTACAAAGTATAGATTTATCATTAAAATATACACATTTCTGAACAGACATTTTGTGTCAAACATTCACTTATAATCGTCATAATTACATGTTATTTTTTATTCTACAAATTCCATTAGACTAATTGTCGAGTATATCATGTAAATAATTTGATTTTCTCTATGAATTTACTTGTTATGTTGAGATATGAACACATTAATTTTCTTACAAGGGAGACTGTGTTTTTATTTTTGAAGCAAACAACATTGCTCTAACCTGAGAACAAAAAGAGACAACTGCACTACTTAACAATTGCCAGCATATTACATCACTCTGCCTTGATTTGTAACTGACTGATTTGTTGCAGTTGCTCTATATATCAATTGCACAATTTACCTATATACAGAGATCCAACATTTATTGTTGGTAAAGTTACTGAGTGATTGAGAGGATGAAAATTTGGACTTGTAAATGTGTATATACACGATATAAAACATAAAAAACTATTATGTTCAAAAACAATTGTCAACACTTATGAGCATGTAAGTACATGTATATTAAATATCAACACAAAATTGGCAAAATCAAACATAACTTTGACATCAGTCATGATTTTTCATAATTCATTTTTAAATACTCAGTTTCAAAACATTGAAAGCTTTCCAAATAAAGAGGCATTATCTTATAATTTAACAAACCATATCAAGTCAAATAAATAAGGTAGTAGTAGTACATACAGAATTGACAATTGAAAGAAGATTAAATGATTTTGTCTTTATTTAATGAATATTCATTTCGAATAGTGCCATACTTAACACGATTCTTGATAATACTTCTATATTGCATGTTACAACAGAAAACTGAAACTTGTTTTTTACATGAATATAATCCAAAACATATTTTGTATATAATGTTACCAGCATAATTTAAACAGCTTTCAATTTTCTTAAGCTCAACGTATGAAATAATGTCTTAAGTACAATTTAATTTTCATGCATTTATCATTATCAGGTGCAAGTTTCATAAGTAATTGATAGACGTGCTATATTTGTGCTTAAAGTAATAATTAACATACACGCCTTAATCAAATATCCTTTATATCATTATATTTAACTATATTTAACAAAAATATTCAATGTTTAATGAATGACACCATCAAAATTCAAAGTCCCCAAAGACATGACATATTGTTTTGCTTTGAACACATCTTTGCTGGTCACATTAATTTATGGTTTCCCCTTAAATTGTTGTGCTTTGTCATTCTGCCATTTCATTCTGAACAAGGTCATTTATTTTTCGCCCGTTACAAAGTTCAAAGATGAGATCTGTCAGAGTTTGTGCTTAACATACCATGAGGAATGTAGAGAATATCTATCTTAAACAGTATTTATCTCTGAGCTCCTAGTTTTGACTGGGGTCATACGGTAACAACTGCTGCAACTGGCTGTGTTGCTGATTGTCTCTGAGCTCTTAGTTTTGACTGGGGTCAATATGGTAACAACTGCTGCAACTTGCTGTGTTGCTGATTGTCTCTGAGCTCTTAGTTTTGACTGGGGTCATACGGTAACAACTGCTGCAACTTGCTGTGTTGCTGATTGTCTCTGAGCTCCTAGTTTTGACTGGGGTCATACGGTAACAACTGCTGCAACTGGCTGTGTTGCTGATTGTCTCTGAGTTCCTAGTTTTGACTGGGGTCATACGGTAACAACTGCTGCAACTCGCTGTGTTGCTGATTGTCTCTGAGCTCCTAGTTTTGACTGGGGTCAATATGGTAACAACTGCTGCAACTGGCTGTGTTGATCTATCTCTGAGCTCCTAGTTTTGACTGGGGTCAATATGGTAACAACTGCTGCAACTGGCTGTGTTATCTCTGTGCTCCTAGTTTTGACTGGGGTCAATATGGTAACAACTGCTGCAACTGGCTGTGTTGCTGATTGTTTCTGAGCTCCTAGTTTTGACTGGGGTCAATTTGGTAACAACTGCTGCAACTGGCTGTGTTGCTGATTGTCTCTGAGCTCCTAGTTTTGACTGGGGTCAATATGGTAACAACTGCTGCAACTGGCTGTGTTGCCTGACCATGAGGAATGTAGAGAATATCTATCTTAAACAGTTTTTATCTCTGAGCTCCTAGTTTTGACTGGGGTCACTATGGTAACAACTGCTGCAAATGGCTGTGTTGCTGATTGTCTCTGAGCTCCTAGTTTTGACTGGGGTCAATTTGTAAACAACTGCTGCAACTGGCTGTGTTGCTGATTGTCTCTGAGCTCCTAGTTTTGACTGGGGTCATACGGTAACAACTGCTGCAACTGGCTGTGTTGCTGATTGTCTCTGAGCTCCTAGTTTTGACTTGGGTCAATATGATAACAACTGCTGCAACTGGCTGTGTTGCTGATTGTCTCTGAGCTCCTAGTTTTGACTGGGGTCAAGATGGTAACAACTGCTGCAACTGGCTGTGTTGCTGATTGTCTCTGAGCTCTTAGTTTTGACAGGGGTCAAGATGGTAACAACTGCTGCAACTGGCTGTGTTGCCTGACCATGAGGAATGTAGAGAATATCTATCTTAAAACAGTATTTATCTCTGAGCTCCTAGTTTTGACTGGGGTCATACGGTAACAACTGCTGCAACTGGCTGTGTTGCTGATTGTCTCTGAGCTCCTAGTTTTGACTGGGGTCAATATGGTAACAACTGCTGCAACTGGCTGTGTTGCCTGACCATGAGGAATGTAGAGAATATCTATCTTAAACAGTATTTATCTCTGAGCTCCTTTTTTTGACTGGGGTCATACGGTAACAACTGCTGCAACTGGCTGTGTTATCTCTGAGCTCCTAGTTTTGACTGGGGTCACTATGGTAACAACTGCTGCAACTGGCTGTGTTGCTGATTGTCTCTGAGCTCCTAGTTTTGACTGGGGTCATACGGTAACAACTGCTGCAACTGGCTGTGTTGCTGATTGTCTCTGTGCTCCTAGTTTTGACTGGGGTCATATGGTAACAACTGCTGCAAATGGCTGTGTTATCTCTGTGCTCCTAGTTTTGACTGGGGTCATATGGTAACAACTGCTGCAACTGGCTGTGTTATCTCTGTGCTCCTAGTTTTGACTGGGGTCAATATGGTAACAACTGCTGCAACTGGCTGTGTTGCTGAATGACAAGTTTTATTTCGTCAATTGGCGTCTGCAAAAAAAGAACAACGTGATACTGTAAATGTGTTTCCGTCTATTTTTTATACCAAACGAAAAACAAAACTTGCATAGGGTGTTACGACTTATATGACTTGAATCCATAGATGAAACGATGGCTCTATTGGTCAATGTGGATTTGAGTGCTACTTAAAAGTACCCCGGGTACTCTTCAAGTATACTACAATATACCCCGGGTACAGAAAATACGCTTAAATGCACCCAGCCAATATTTCACTGTACTCGAGGTTTACTCCTACCCAAAATCCGATGTGATATAACGCGCTAACGAATTACGAAACTAAATTATCTTTGAAAAAAAACTGACTCAACATTCTTTGAGAGAATGAGTTTCGATTATACTGGGGCAATTTTACAGAACACTGATATAAATATGAACATACTAACTAACTTGAGAAAATGATCAAACAACGGCCAATTTAGCGTTAGTATTCCTGGGTACATTTTCCATACCCTGGGTACATTGTAGTATGTTTAAGAGTACCCGGGGTACTTTTAAGTAGTACCTGGGCTGACAAAGACCAATCAAGCAAAATGATGGACCTGGGACTATTGATACAATAATAATTAATAATAATTATTTTAGATAAAGTATAACCTCTTTATTACCAAATAATTTGGACTGGGTTTTTATAAAGATCCTTTTTATTATCAAATACAACCTTATCAATAATGACAATAAGCAAAGGCCTACTAGACGATAGTCCCAAAAACATGAATTCAGCGAGAGTTTTTCTGAGAAAACTCAGATGATTTTTATGAAGTAAGAAAATGGTTTGGCCACCATGAACCCACATTCCAATTTTGTGTCAAAACTCTACTACTTATGTCAAAGGAAACATGAATCCAAATAAACAAGAAGGAAATTTCACATGATAATAAATATATTTGGTTTCATCACACAAGAAGCAATACTTTTCGAGGTTCGAGGTTATACTAGAACGTACAGCTGGATGGATGTATCGACGAACAAGGGTCAATCTACATGCACCCACCCATCTCTGAATTCAGGGGCTTGCCAAAAATAAACACATCTCTTGAAAACTCACCCCTAGACTGAGGGTCCTGCTTCAGGGGGATGCTTAATGAGCTGTGACTACAAATGCTTCCAGAACAAACTCAATGCTTTGCTATCCAGGTTTCCTGGAAATAAAGTAAATCATGTGCAAAATGAAACAACAAAACTGAAGACAACACTAGCTTTTTCAAGGATAAAAAACTGGCTCAACCCGGTAACATAATTGTGAGTGTCTTAATAAGATATAAACTTTCATATAAACGAGCACACATATTTTAACTAAAGCTCGCCTTGTGCCCAGGATGTTACGAAGCTGGGTACCACTTGAAACTGTGTACACGTTCAATGAAATAAAATTAAACTATGTAGATGTTATAAATTACTTTCATTTGGTTTTAAGACCAAATTTTATTTCAATGGCGTTTATACAAAACAAAAATATCAAGTGGTGTGATAAAAAGACAAGGGTTATATATAAATTGCTCTAGATCACTTTTTGAACATTCACCAATTGCAACAGATTTTGTTTTTATGGTTAAGTATACGAAGAGCTTCGCTAATATATTGTTTTTTGTAAAGGTGAAGGGACCTATCTCAATACTTCATCAAACAGAAGGAGGGATGGGTGGAGAGGGTGTATAGTGTGAAGGTGTGGTCTTTTATTACATTATCTTTTTCAAAAATGAAAAAAAAGTTACATAACTTGCCTACACAGTCCCCTTATGATAGTAAGTATGTGTTCCAAGTGCGAAATCAATAGCCATGATACTTTAGGAGTAAAGTGCACCAAATCACAAAACTTAACCAAATTTTCAATGTTCTAAGTATAAAAGGGGCAATAATTCTGTCAAAATGCCAGTCAGAGTTACATAACTTTGCCTCCACAGTTCCCTTATGGTAGTTAGTAATTGATGCAAGTATGAAAGCAATAGCGTTGAAACTTTAGAAATAAAGTGGACATAAACACAAAACTTAACCCAAATATCACTTTTCTAAGTATAAAAGGGCACATAATTATGTCAAACTGCCAGCCAGAGTTATCTCACTTTGCTTGCCCAGTCCCCTCATGATACATGTAGTAAGTAAGTGTACCAAGTTTGAATGCAATAGCTTTGATACTTTATAGAAAAGTTGAACTTAACACAAAACTGTTTATTGCAACAAACATGTGCTCAAAATGGTTCCGGAATATGCCCTTACTAGACAGGGCTATACTTCTAATAGGGGTCGCATGAAACAACAGTTATAATATGCACACCCTAGTTGTATTGAATTCTGTCAAACTGACACCTGTTTGTTAATTAAAAACTCTATTAATATGGGCATTGGTCATAAATCTGAGACATGGTGGGTGCGCGAAAATGATATCTCCTTAAAATAAATGATTCCACAGTTTGACGTCATTGAAATGTGCGTTAAAAACGTAAAACTGTATGTTTAAATTATAGATTGGTGGACAAAACTAGTCATAATGTGTGCATCTTTATCAATAAATTTAATATGATTTATAACAAAACACATGTTTTGTGGATATTCTTCAGACATATTATATTTTAATACTTGCGTTTATATATTTACTGTAGTGAAAAACATAACATCTTTCATTTGTGCATGGAAACCAATTATTATTTCAACAACATAAATCTGTACTCAAATAAAAATATATAATGCGTACGTTAAAACAAAACCCATACTTACAAGAGTAGGTAAGCTGCTTGAAATTATCACAGGTTTCTTGGCTTCCTCAATTGCATGGTTTCTCCTTGCAGACTTTGATGCCACATTATGCAGTCAACTTGTTTAATGCAAATGGCAAAACAACATTTTACAGATAACGTTAAAAGATTATTTCTTAGCTGTAATCAAATCCCTTATCAGTCAATAAGACACTAGTTTTTCTGCATATATTCTGCAAACAGAGAAAGAGTATGCAATTTTTAAAGGAACGTTTTTGGTTGTTTTTGCTAATGCCCTGTGTTCGAGTCCCTTTATTTACAGATAAAGATGGAATATTATTACATAAATTGGTTTAAAAGTGTGCAATATATTTAACAATTATTATTCAAACGAAACTAATACAGTTCATGGATAAAATAAAATACATATAAAACAAAGATATGCTTGTATATTTAAAAAAAAGCCTACTTTAAATAATCATTAAATTAAAAGCAGCCAAAGCATATCACAATACCATACAATATGCAATGCATTATATTGGTATAATTTGTAGTTACCGGTAAATCTGTTTTTATGTGTTGGCGTATTAATTTCTTTTAGTTATGTCACTGACTTATGTCAGTCAACTTTCTCACAACATATTTGAACAAGTCTCTTTACAATGTTACACTTTCTTACTTCCATGACATCCAAGCCCATATGACCATAACATGACCCACAGGTCAGTACAGGGGCAGGGTGCAGGCCATCCTTAACATGACCCACAGGTCAGTACAGGAGCAGGGTGCAGGCCATGACCCACAGGTCAGTACAGGGGCAGGGTGCGGGCCATGACCCACTGGTCAGTACAGGGGCAGAGTGCGGGCCATGACCCACTGGTCAGTACAGGGGCAGGGTGCGGGCCATGACCCACAGGTCAGTACAGGGGCAGGGTGCGGGCCATGACCCACAGGTCAGTACAGGGGCAGAGTGCGGGCCATGACCCACTGGTCAGTACAGGAGCAGAGTGCGGGCCATGACCCACTGGTCAGTACAGGGGCAGAGTGCGGGCCATGACCCACCGGTCAGTACAGGGGCAGGGTGCGGGCCATGACCCACCGGTCAGTACAGGGGAAGAGTGCGGGCCATGACCCACCGGTCAGTACAGGGGCAGAGTGCGGGCCATGACCCACAGGGTGCGGGCCATGACCAACTGGTTAGAACAGGGGCAGGTTGCGGGCCATTACCCACAGGTCAGTACAGGGGCAGGGTGCGGGCCATCCTTAACATGATTAGAAGAGGCAGAGTGCAATAAAAATAAAACATAAAAAAGCAAATTTGAATATAGCAATATGCTAAAATATATTCTTAAACAAAACAAACTAGTTAATATTAAATGGTTGAGAATATACTAACCATACAGACATATTTGCATTCATACCTCTCGTATTTTAATGCATATGCTACACTGTTGTTGATGTTTACTATATGACTGCTGCTGAAACTGTTTTTGCTGCTGTGCTGACGTGGCTTGGTTGCTATAGGATTCCGCTTGACACTGAACAACAGCCACTGAAAAATAAGCTATATATGATAATTTGTTATAATGTAATCAAAGATGACAAGTGGTGCAAGGGATTTAATGTTTTCGTTGTTTTTATACACAAATATAAACACACTTCTGTGCACAATATTAGTTAACTCCCCTGAATAAAATATAAGTAACACAGCCACTGAAATTCCATGTATGGTGAGATACAGAAACAGTCAGTTGATATTATGCAAGAGAGTTACTTGGCCAATGATAAGTTAGAGCTTTGTCACAAAATGATAACTAAACCTCAACCCAGACTTCATGGGGGTCACATGATTGAAGTTTCATCTGATTCCCTTTAGAAATGTAGACATATACATATGTGGTGAGGTAAAACTATGTTTACATAAAATGCAGACGAAACGCCCCTCTAACAGACCAACTTACAGAACATTGACTCCCATATAACCTCTGCATGGTTTGTGGGATTTAATACTCATTGTATTCACATCTCCACCTTGCAGGTCATGTTTTTGTAATATTACTGTGAGATTGGAATGTTAATAGATAATAGATTATAGACTGAGGCTGCTGCTTGAGCCCAGATTGGTACCAATTTGACCTTCGGCATGGAAGCCCCTTTCTCTAAAGGGTCACGCTTGGCACAGTTGCACAGTTCTTTAGATGGTCGTGATTTTCAGGGTACTGTTCCATGTTGATTGACAAGTTGTCCTGTAAAATAAAATATCAACAAACTTAAACTCCAGTAGCATCAGCAAGAGATAATTCTATTCATCACTTAGAATGTCCTTTACTTAAGGCAAGTAACCATGTGACAAAATTAGACATATGATATAAATTATACAAAGCATTACACAGTTTTGTAACATGAGCAGCAAACTTAAGTGTATGAACTGTCATGAAACTTACGCCAATTGCATTAATTCTGGTGGCACCAATGCTTAGTCAAGTCGCAACTTTTCCAACATTTCACACATCAAAAACATGAAGAACGAAAACCAACAAAATACTCCCGGTTAGAAGTCTGGTTTTCATTGATCGTGTGTACAATGTTAGATATGTTTAACGGTCTGGTTCACATTGATCGTGTGTACAATGTTAGATATGTTTAACGGTCTATGTTCTTCATTAAACAAGAAAATGCGATCTGGCTGATTACTAAACTTGTAAAAGATATTATGCCCAAAAACATTATTGAACATTTTCATCATGATCCGATAAAACTTATTTTGAAACGGATAGCAGATGTTAATAAGTGTCAACACTTTTTGCCTTTATTGATATTTTGGTTTTTAAGGAAGCATTTTCTTATAAAAATCCAGATTTTGCGGTAAGTGGTTTCCCTGACTAGCCTGTGCAGATTGCGTTTCCCAGAGGTAAGTGGTTTCCCTGACTAGCCTGTGCAGATTGCGTTTCCCAGAGGTAAGTGGTTTCCCTGACTAGCCTGTGCAGATTGTGTTTCCCAGAGGTAAGTGGTTTCCCTGAGTAGCCTGTGCGGATTGCGTTTCCCAGAGGTAAGTGGTTTCCCTGACTAGCCTGTGCGGATTATGTTTCCCAGAGGTAAGTGGTTTCCCTGACTAGCCTGTGCGGATTGCGTTTCCCAGAGGTAAGTGGTTTCCCTGACTAGCCTGTGCAGATTGCGTTTCCCAGAGCAAGGCTAATTCATGTTTTTAAAGCTACCTTTTAACTCTTATAATAACAACACAAAGTGAACATAAGTTGTAACATAAAAATCCTCTAACTTATTATTATTTTTGTTTGAATTTAGTATGAATGGCAAGGTGTAAATATTGACTTCATTTTCGCAATGGACATAGAAACCCAACAAAAAGACATAAAGGTTCAACTTGTGAATGGAATAATAAAAATGAAAATTGATGAGTAAATTGTGATTGTTAGTGGGTTCGGGAGGTATAAAATTGATGACTTAATGTGTGATTGTTAGTGGGTTCGGGAGGTATAAACTTGATGAGTTAATGTGTGAATGTTAGTGGGTTCGGGACGTATAAAATTGATGACTTAATGTGTGATTGTTAGTGGGTGATAACCAAGTTTGTTTTAAGGTTTGAACTGGTGACCTAGTTTTTGGAAGCAATGTGACAGATTCAAATTAAACCTATAACATATCAAGATAAACATTCTGACCATGTTTGATCATGATTGAGTCATGATAATTGAGATGTGAGACCTAGTGTATTGTTACACAAGTGGCCTTGATTTAAACTCAGGCTAAATATTGTCAAAATAAACTTTTTGCCTTGATAATGTCAGAACATTTTGACCCAGTTTCATCAAGATTCAATAAACATTCAGGCCTTTAGATTCTTAAACAAGCTGACAGTTGAAGCAGCACACAGCACGCTCAATGACATAGGGTGATCACAATTACTTCTCGGGGGAATATACATATGGGAAATTCCTGATGCACTCAATACACAAGCTATGGACACTTGTATTTACGTGTGATTTAATAAACCATTAAAATTATAATCCAATAGTTCATAATTTATAATTAGTCTCTAAACTAGATGTTCGGATCTCCACAAAACAAAACAACATTTTATGCAAAGCTACAAACATCAGTGACCCCTCTTAGGTATCAAATTTTTTTTATAAACATACTTACATTTAAAATGGAACCTCACTTTGTAAAGAGTTAACAATTTAGATATATTGGAACCTGCTGAAAAAGTGTGTGTTTTCCATGTTATTCTGTGTTTTAATAAAGCTCTGGATTCCTAATTCAAGTCTGAATGTCAGGGATTAGCGTGAAACTGTTGCATCTTCTTCGAATGTCAAAATAGTAAAATAAGGTTGTTGATGAACCCTTGAAATGAAATAATTTGTACTGGTCTTCTTAATTGAAGAGCAGAAACCCCAAATCGCATTGAGTTTTAACTATTTGTAAAGCCAGGGTCTCCAGAATGCTTTACCAAAGTTACCCGTTTTGCCATGGCAACGGGACTTACCCATTAGGATGTTGTGGCTGAGTTGTATTTGGGGAACCTGTGAGTATAAGGCCTCTGTAAACAGAAAAAAAGATCTCAGGGCATTAGTGCTGCAACAATATACCGGTATATCGATATATATCTCAATACGCAATCCGCATATTGTATTGCGATACAATTTTCATCATACCGGTACGAAAATTTTATAAAAATTCATTCACATTTCGTCCAGAAAAGCCATCTGAAATAATGAAGGTAAACAAAACAAAGCAGTGTAAATATTTTTTTTCGTAAAAATAGCATTCTGAAAGTTTATTATACGGAGTAGCGTTGTTACATCGGAGCATTCGTTTGATGCTTTTGAACAGATTATTGTTGAATTATTGGGCACAGCTGTAAATGTTTCGTTTGATTCTGAATTGAGCATTATTAAATTTGTAATCCGAATTTTGGAAATATGCTTCCAAATTTTAATGCTAATGCGACAATAAAAAATTCTAGCGTCAAATAAAGTTCTTTATCCTTTGTCTCAATAAAAAGTGCGCGAAAATTATACAGACATGTAGAACGTTGCATGGAAAGTATGGGTGTATTTTGTGTTGTATAAAAACGGGAACATCACGTCAGGTGAATTACGCGTTTTCAGTGGAAAAAAACGCCCCGGTTGGACGTTATTTCATCACATCTTTAAATAGTAACGAATGCCAAAATGTATTTGATACTTAAGAAAATTTGCGAATGTTTGTGTTTCTTGTTATTCTTGAGCACATTTATAGTAAATATATACCAGAATTTGCTTTAAAACTGGAATATACGGGATTATTGGGTAATTGGCAAGTTATAATTTTGGTACAAGTTAGCAATATATTGCGATATATTGCAATACGGGCTTTTGAACTGACAATATATTGCAATACTGTTTTTGCCGTATTGTTGCAGCACTACAGGGCATCCCAGAAATGTTTCCCTGTAAACCAAATAATTTAATGCATTCTGAAATGGCATTAGTTATATTTGAATCAATTTTGTTTGAATTAAAAAATAATAAGAAATACATTAAATTTGAAGACTTCTGATAGAAAAGAGATACACAATTAAACACTAGATACTATACTTCTATATGCTGTACACTTGATACAAACCTAGCCTACTAAATAATAGTTTATCCCTATCTTAAAATATTTATTAAGTTATGTGTAACTCAAAAAAGGTGGGACAGACATAAGGACGGATTTAAGGAAGGGCAGACCGAATAACAGACAAGAACAAATATTTACGCCCCACTCCTGCGCCATTTCAAGGCAATACAAATTGGCGGCTATTATAAATATTAACAATATCATAAGAACTGTCAGCTAGAATATAGTTTAATCAATATATAAAACGCACACACTATTTAAATTGAATTTGGAGTAAAAAACACATCACACATTATACATGATAAATTACCAATGTACCTTGCAGATAAAGTAATCTTGGCCCCTGAGTAAGGCAGTCTGGAGCCTCAGGTCTAGAGACGCTGCACCCTCGGGTAGAACTCATTGGGCATTTGCCCCATGAAACTTGGCCAGAAAAAATCCCTGGGCGTTCAGGTCCAGCTGACCAGAGAGCCTGTTGTTCAGCTGCGTACCAATCTATGAGTGCGTCTGGTCCTGTAGGAACCGGCTCTTAAAACAGATTCCAAAGAATTTAAATATCGGAAAATAATGAAGACAATAATTTTATAATGTACTGAAAGCATTTAAATAATTGTTTTACTAAAATTGAATAGAAAAGCGGGAGTTTTCATGCAAGGAGAAACTTTTGGTACAGGAGCTGAATTTCGGCCGCAAAATAGACAAACTATGCTTGACATTCTAAAACTTATATTAAATCAAGTGTTATTCGCATTCATTTACCAAGTTTGATCAATATAAAAACACAGAATTCCTATTTGATGCTATGAACTTTTCCTCAATCAGGCAGACAACGGACTGATGTTAAGTGAACTATATGAGTGCATTCTGGGAAAAAATAGGACTTAATGTATGTGCAATCTGCACAGGCTAATCTGGGATTACACTTTAATAGGACTTAATGTATTTGCAGTCTGCACAGGCTAATCTGGGATGACACTTTAATAGGACTTAATGTATGTGCAATCTGCACAGGCTTATCTGGGATGACACTTTAATAGGACTTAATGTATGTGCAATCTGCACAGGCTAATCTGGGATGACACTTTAATAGGACTTAATGTATGTGCAGTCTGCACAATCTGGGATGACACTTTAATAGGACTTAATGTATGTGCAGTCTGCACAGGCTAATCTGGAATGACAATTTAATAGGGCTTAATGTATGTGCAGTCTGCACAGGCTAATCTGGAATGACAATTTAATAGGACTTAATGTATGTGCAGTCTGCATAGGCTAATCTGGGATGACAATTTAAGCCCCATATTGCAGAACACCGCTAAGATACTTCTTATTGTTCTTGTTGCTGCTGCTGCTGCGACTGGGCCATAGACAGAGATGGAGTGAGTCCCAACGCCAAAGTCGCCACCCCAAACCCGAGAATTGCCGACAACAACTGTTGTTGAATGGCGTCAATCGCATACTGCTCTCCAGGCCTAAGGTTCACATTTTTCGAGAACACCATATCGAGGTCAGTCACATTAACGGACGTGTCAGGCAACGCCTGCTCTACCTGTTGAATCAGATCGTTTCAGTTCGAGCAACTTGTCCGGCCTAATTTGTCGACGCAATCATCCAATTGTTGCTAAGCCACATCAATGCTGAGACGGAAGTCGAATTCACCTAGGCTCTGCTGTTGGAAGTGTTGATGTAGCCAACATGGGAGGAGATATTGATAGGAGGCTTGGTAGTCTGACACAAGACGTCTTCATGCTGAATTTCTTAAGCGAGCTGTAGTATTTGTGCAAGAAGGGGGTTGTCATTGACTTTCACTTCAATGACGTTTGTCATGTTTGCTAGTAAAGTTCACTGAAAAGGAAATGGAAAGTAAACTTAAACCAGATTGTTTAGTGACACATGAATAAGCCTTGCAACACCTTACTTTACAGACCTGTTTTTTTAAATGCCAAACATTGTGCCTATAATTCATATTTAAAATATTGCAATTAATTTTTTACCAATTAGAACTCAGAATAACGAAGTACCAATGTTTTACGGGCACCAGCTTTAAATTGGAATTTTTGGGTTTGTAGCAAAGTGTTATATTTATTTTTTGTAAATCAAAACCACGCATTACTTGAGCAATTTAGAATGTGAGACTGTACACCTTTAATTGTGTGACTATAGAACTTTAAAATTGATACTACATAATTTTAAATGTGGTACTCAGCAACTTAAAATGTGAGACAACACAACTTTAAATGTTACAATCTACATATTTAAGTGTGAGTCTGCACACCTTTAAATGTGACAGTTTATGACTTATACCTAAGACTTAACAACTTTAAATGTGAGACAATACAACTGTATGGCATTTAATAAGAAACAATATATGTGAGTTCAAAATAGTAATTAAACTTAGTGAAATAAGCAAACTAGAGCTTTGTCAAAGACGTGACAAATACCCCCACATGCCGCATTGACACATAATATTTTGCATGCCGTCCTCACAAAAACAGCAAACACCATGCTCAATTTTTAAAACGCACTAAGTGACCCCTTGACCTAGTTTTTGATCTAGCATGGCCCATGTTCGAACTTGGCTTTCAGATTATCTAGATAAAACTTCTGACCAAGTTTGGTGAAGATCTGATGAAAACTACTTGAATAAGAGAAAGGACACCATACTGAATGTTAAAAAAAGCACAAAGTGACCCAGTGACCTAGTTTTATGCTCGGCATGGCCCATGTTGAAATTTGTCCTTAAGATCATTCAGATAAAACTTGTGACCAAGTTTGGTGAGGATCGGATGAAAACTACTTGAATTAGAGAGCGGACAACATGGTGAGGTTTAAAACGCACTAAGATACCCCGTGACCTAGTTTTTGACCCGGCATGACCTATATTCAAACTTGACCTAGACATCATCTAGATACAACTTCTGACCAAGTTTGATGAAGATTGGATAATAACTACTTGAATTAGAGAGCGGCCAACATGGTGAGGTTAAAAACACACTAAATGACCACGTGACCTAGTTTTTGACCCGGCATGGCCCATGTTCCAACTTGACCTACACATCATCTAGTTACAACTTCTGACCAAGTGTGGTGAAGATCGGATTTAAACTACTTGAAATAGAGAGCGGACATGCTCAATGTGTAAAACGTACTAAGTGACCCCGTGACCTAGTTTTTGACCCGGCAATGCCCATGTTTGAACTTGACCTCAAAATCATCTAGATACAACTTTAGACCAAGTTTGGTGAAGATCGGATGAAAACTACTTGAATTAGAGAGCGGACAACATGCTGATTGTTTAAAACGCGCCAAGTGACCTCATGACCTAGTTTTTGACCCTGAAAGGACCATGTTCGAACTTGGCCTAGACATCATGAAGATACAACTTCTGACCAAGTTTGGTGAAGATCGGATGAAAACTACTTGAACTAGAAATGGCGCGGCAGAGGCCGACGCGTATCCCCACGCCGAATGTTTGACCTAGGTGTGCCCCAGGGTTGGTAATGGGGCCATGCATAGCTGAGATTGACCGTATTGTCATAAGAGAAGTTCATCATCAATTAGAAGTGAATTGGTGTAGAAATGAAGAAGTTATAGTAAAAGGCAATTTTGGGTGGGTGTGACATATGTGGGCAGGGCGCCCCAGGGTTGGTAATGGGGCCATGCATAGTTGAGATTGACCGTATTGTCATAAGAGAGGTTCAGTATCAATTTGAAGTGAATCGGTGTAGAAATGAAGAAATTATAGTAAAAGGCAATTTTGGGTGGGTGTGGTCTATGTGGGCGGGGCGCCCCAGGGTTGGTAATGGGGCCATGCATAGTTGAGATTGACTGTATTGTCATAAGAGAAGTTCAATATCAATTTGAAGTGAATCGGTGTAGAAATGAAGAAATTATAGTAAAGGCAATTTTGGGTGGGTGTGGTCTATGTGGGCGGGGCCCCAGGGTTGGTTATGGGGCCATGCATAGTTGAGATTGACCCTAATGTCATAAGAGAAGTTCAGTATCAATTTGAAGTGAATCCGTGTAGAAATGAAAAAATTATAGTAAATGGAATTTTTTGGTGGGTGTGGCCTATGTGGGCGGGCGCCCCAGGGTTGGGATTGGGGCCATGCATAGTTGAGATTGACCCTAATGTCATAACAAAAGTTCAGTATCAATTTGAAGTGAATCCGTGTAGAAATGAAAAAATTATAGTAAATGGAAATTTTTGGTGGGTGTGGCCTATGTGGGCGGGGCGCCCCAGGGTTGGGAATGGGGCCATGCATGGTTGAGATTGACCGTATTGTCATAGGTGAGGTCCAGTATCAATTTGAAGTGAATCGGTGTAGAAATAAAGAAGTAAATGTAAAATAACCTAAAAAAATGAGTGATAATTTCTGACGCGGCCCCACCCCAACCCCTATAACTTTTGACCCAGGGGTCAGATCAAAATTCCAAATAGTGCAGGGTCGCACATATGCTCATAGCTACCATGTGTGTAAATTTCAAGGTTCTAGTGCTTTTAGTGTAGGAGGAGATAGTGGCCAGGACGGACGGACAGACGGACGGACAGACGGACGGACGGACGGCGGAGATCACCACAATATCCCCACCTTTTTTTCAAAAAGCGTGGGGATAATTAGAGAGCGGACACTTAATACAGTCAGACCGACAGACCAACTGACCGACAAACAAGTTCACTCCTATATACCCCCTAAACTTCGTTTGTGGGGGTATAATTAAGCCAGTTATTCTGAAAAAAAACTTTAAAATGTGCTATAACTAGGGGCTAGCTCTGTGCAGAGTTTATTTTTACCTTTTTTGGATTGGGACTATTCGTGACAAGAGCACCGCATTGCGGGTGCAGACCGCTCATCTATTTTCTTTTTAAAGGTGAAGGGACTCTCAATTTCAATCACAAAGGAGGGAGGGGTGGAGTGAAGAGAGGTGTATGGTGTGGGGGTGTGGACATTTTTTACATTATCTTCCAAAAATGGAAAAAAAAAAGTTTTTTAACTGTTTCAAAAAAAAATTGGGGGGTGGGGTGGGGGGGTGTAATGTGTAAGGATGTGGTGGTCATTTGTGAGATGATCTTAAAAAAAAAAATTAGGGGGGGGAGGATTCGGGGGGGGGGGGGGGGGGGGGAGGGGGGAGGGCACGGGGGATGGTTTGGGTGGAGTCTATTGTGGTATGTCAGCCAAGAGTAGTTTTGGCAAAGTATCAATCAAATCTAATCATAAATAAAGAAGTCATGGCAATTTTAGCAAAATCTAATAATTTGACCTTGAGAGTCAAGGTCATTCAAAGGTCAAGGTAAAATTTAACTTGCAAGGTACAGTTACCTCAAGATAGCATGAAAGTATTTGAAGTTTGAAAGCAATAGCCTTGATACTTTAGAAGTAAAGTGGATCGAAACACAAAATTTAACCATATATTCAAAGTTACTAAGTCTAAAAAGGGCCATAATTCCATAAAAATGACAACCAAAGTTATGCCACTTGTCCTTTTACTGTACCCTTATGATAGTTTGCGAGTGTTCCAAGTATGAAAGCAATATCTATGATACTTTAGGGGTAAAGTGGACCAAAAAAAAAACTTTAACAAATTTTTAATTTTCTAAGTATAAAGGGCCCATAATTCCGTCCAAATGCCAGTCAGAGTTACATAACTTTGCCTGCACAGTCTCCTTATGATAGTTAATAAGTGTTGCAAGTATGAAAGCAATAGCTTTGATACTGTAGGAATAAAGTGGACCTAAACACAAAACTTAACCAAATTTTCAATTTTCTAAGTATAAAAAGGCCACATAATTCTGTCAAAATGCCAGTCAGAGTTACATAACTTTGCCTGCACAGTCCCCTTTTGTAAGTTTGAATGCAATAGCATTGATACTTTCTGAGAAAAGTGGACCTAAACGCAAAACTTAACCGGACGCCGACGCCAACGCCAAGGTGATGACAATAGCTCATAATTTTTTTTCAAAAAATGGATGAGCTAAAAAATCATAGTGTTTTGAATTTAATTGGGAAAATGGTTGTAGTTTTTGCTAAACATAATTTAAACAAGGGACAAAATTGTCACAAAACCAGGTTTTCATTGTGAAAAAAAATCTGATAAAGGGAGACAACTCAAACTGAACTTTTGAAATGAACAAACAAAATTAACCCCCTTTGTAAGTTTGTTTTAAAATAAATCTATTTTTAGTCGTGGCGACCTTGACATTGGAGATATTGACGTGATTCTTTCGTGCGACACACCGTCCCATGATGGTGAACAAATGTGCCAAATGATTTTAAAATCTCATAATGAATGACATAGTTATAGCCCAGACAAGCTCATTTATGGCTATTTTTTACCTTTGAACTCAAAGTGTGACCTTGACCTTGGAGATATTGACGTAATTTTTTCACGCGACACACCGTCTAATGATGGTTAACAAATGTGCCAAATGATTTAAAAATCTCACAATGAACAACAAAGTTATGGCCCGGACAAGCTTGTTCCGCCCGCCCGCCAGCCAGCCAGCCAGCCCGCCAGCATTCGCCAATCTAATAACCGGTTTTTTTCCTTCGGAAAACCTGGTTAAAAACCTGGTTAAAAATGAGAATAAGTGTTATCAAGATAAATTGTGCTAAGGTTCAACTTATACAGCTGCATAAGGAAACAAACTCAATTTGTAACCTATTAAAACATTGTTTGGGGTCAAACCTTGAATTGAGAACTTTAGCCAGTAATTATGGAAAAAATAAACTGTTTAAGATTAGGAATGGGACTCAATTTTGGCCCCAATTTCGACAAAATGAATAACACTGTATGATCTCACCTGAAGCTCAAGAAGCTGAGCTGATATGCTGGCCTCGGTGATATTGCCAAAGGCTGAATTTGAGTTCTGATTAACTCAATGTTGCAACCTATCAAAACATTCTTTTTCTACTGGGAAACCATGAATTGAGAACTTAAGCCAGTAATTATGGATATAGACTTTTTGAAATAAGAATGGGGCTGAATTTCGGCCCCAATCTCATAAAAAATAATAAACACAGTAAGGTCTCACCTGAAGCTCAAGAAGCTGAGATGACATGCTGGCCTTGTTGATATTGCTAAGAGGCGAGTTTGAGTTCTGCTTTCTTCAGGTTGCGAGTCGAAGGGCGTACTGGACCACACAACAAAACTGCTGTCATTTTCAAAGCCTTCTCAATTCAATGTGAGGCCTTTTGGGCTCGGAGTGCTAAGTGCTCATAACAAAACAGAAAACAGAAACCAGACATGTTCACTTTAAGCACCTTGTTCACAATAGTGGGCGTAATTTGAGTCTGTGGCACACCCCATGGATGTATGGATCTCTCAGTGTATACAACAAAGTCTTTACTGCCTTTCTGTGTCAGCATGGATGTATTGTGCTCTGGGTGTTAACAACCAAGTCTTTACTGCCTTTCTGTGTCAGCATGGATGTATTGTGCTCTGTGTGTTTACAACCAAGTCTTTACTGCCTTTCTGTGTCAGCATGGATGTATTGTGCTCTGGGTGTTTACAACCAAGTCTTTACTGCCTTTCTGTGTCAGCATGGATGTATTGTGCTCTGGGTGTTTACAACCAAGTCTTTACTGCCTTTCTGTGTCAGTATGGATGTATTGTGCTCTGGATGTTTACATCCAAGTCATTGCTGCTTTTCTGTGTCAGCATGGATGTATCGTGCTCTGAGTTAACAGCAAAGTCATTACTGCCTTTCTGTGTCAACAAGGATGTATTGTGCTCTGTGTTCACAACCAAGTCATAAATGCCTTTCTGTGTCAGCATGGATGTATTGTGCTCTGTGTTCACAATCAAGTCATTACTGCCTTTCTGTGTCAGCATGGATGTATTGTGCTCTGTGTACACAGCAAGGTCATTACTGCCTTTCTTTGTCAGCATGGGTGTATCCTGTTCTGTGTTCACAGCCAAGTCATTACTGCCTTTCTGTGTCATCATGGATGTAATGTGCTCTGGGTGTTAACAACCAAGTTTTTACTGCCTTTCTGTGTCATCATGGATGTGTTGTGCTCTGGGTGTTTACAACCAAGGCTTTTCTGCCTTTCTGTGTCATCATGGATGTAATGTGCTGTGGGTGTTTAAACAACCAAGTCTTTACTGCCTTTCTGTGTCATCATGGATGTATTGTGCTCTGGGTGTTTACAACCAAGTACTTACTGCCTTTCTGTGTCAGCATGGATGTATTAAGCTCTGTGTTCACAGCCAAGTCATTACTGCCTTTATGTGTAAGCATGGATGTATTGTGCTCTGAGTTCACAGCAAAGTCATTACTGCCTTTCTGTGTCAGCATGGGTGTATCGTGTTCTGTGTTCACAGCCAAGTCATTACTGCCTGTCTGTGTCAGCATGGATGTATCGTGCTCTGGGTGTTCACAGCTTAGTCATTACTGCCTTTCTGTATCAGCACGGATGTATCGTGATCTGGGTGTTCACAACCAAGTCATTACTTCTTTCTGTGTCAGCATGGATGTATTGTGCTCTGGGTGTTCACAACCAAGTCATTACTGCCTTTCTTTGTCAGCATGGATGTATCGTGCTCGAGGTGTTCACAACCAAGTCATTACTGCCTTTCTTTGTCAGCATGGATGTCTAGTGCTCTGGGTATTCACAACCAAGTCATTACTCCCTTTGTTTGTCAGTAACATTGCCAAAAGTCCGTTCTATTATGATATTTTGGCCGCTGAGAGGACAATATGGGGCAGTCCGTAACCCTACAGTCGTCCAAACTATTAACAGCAGAAGTATCCCACTAGGAAAGCTTACGCTTTTATTGTTCCTTGATTTTCTCCCGTTCAATTTCTGTTTGTCCCATAAAGATTGGAACAAGTTATTGAACGTTTTATTTTTCATGATATTTGTTGTGATGTCCAACAGCAACAACTGACTGTTGGCGTTACCATAACTACTGCTATTACTTTTCGTGTCTGTAACACTCGTCCCTCTCAGGCCCACAGGGAACTCTAGCTTAACAAAACTACCCAGGCTTATGTTTGGAAAACGTGGCATGGGCATTGCGTTTGTTCAGAAAAGAATCATGCTCAGAATTTCCTGCAGAACAGAGTTATTCAATCATGCTGACTTTTTGAGTCAGGAGGTCAAGGGGGATGAGTTAGAAGTCAGGGGAGGGGAAGGGTCGTTCTGGACTGGGGCTCCTGCAGGTAGGACTCGTGCGGTTGCTGGGCCAACTCGATATCAATGCTGGTGCTCTGCTGAAAACAAAAATAACACAGTGGGTGATAGGAACTTGTAACAAATTATATTATAATCTATAACAAACTATGCCTCTTGACAGGTTGTGAAGGTTTTCAACAATATGAATTTCTAATCTGGCATTTTATTGGTTCCTTGTCCTTAATAGCATGAACATAAATACAGTTAAGTCATTTTGTATTACAACAAGAAAAGTATTGGCTAATGCTATACTTATCTGTAAATTTATATCTATTATCTTTACTCCATTTTCAGAGATGTATTTTCATAAGCCAATATGCGGATCACTAATGTTATAAAGTGTCGTCCCATTTTAGCATGTGAAATTCACATAAGCTAATAATGGAGGGTAATTTCTGACTAGACTGGGTTTTCATAAAGAGGATTATTTGTTTAATGAAAAATACCTTTAAGAGGAAAGTGTTGTCCATGATTAGCCTGTGTGGACTGCACAGGCTAATCTGTGACAACAATTTAAGCACATGCATAAGGCCCCATTTTTCCACATCACAGCTTATTTATCTATTAGCCAATTTTTTGCTGCATAACAAAAAGAAGGAAAACCATCTGGTTAAAAATTTAATATTTTGTAATTGTACTTATTCTATTAATCACATTACTTTCAAAATGCCATTAGATATGTTTTATTGTTAATATATGTTTCAATAAATGGGAGGCAACAATATTAATATTTAATAATAATATTAATGCCTCACCAACATTGCAAAAAAAAACACACAAACATATTATTTTACCATGCCTTTACAGATCTTTTATGGTTAAAATCTGTTTAAATTCACACTAGAAAACTGTTTTAAAGTCAATCAACATGTAAGTTGTAAGACATAATAAAAATAAATAAAACATTAAACAACTTAAAGGCAACAACTCACTGCTGGTGCAGATCTACAGTTCTCTCCCTTGTTAGTTTCAGCTAAAATGTCCTTCATGTTGCAATACCAGGACATGGAAAGGCTGTGTCACCCTCACATTGCCGGACTTTGATTTGGCTGAGCCTTTTACTACTCCTTTGTCTTCTGTGCTTAGCAGTTGCTGTAACATTGAGAAAACCAATATGAAGTCTTTTGAACTAGTAAATTAGTAATACACCAGCAATTTTTTTGCCAAATTGAAAAAAGTATTTGTACCACACCAATGAGGACAAGGGCTGTTTGTAAAACATGCATGCCCCCCATATGGGCTGTCCGTTGTAGTGGCAGCCATTGTGTGAATACGATTTGTCACTGTGACCTTGACCTTTGACCTGGTGACATGAAAAACAATAGGGGTCATCTGCGAGTCACGATCAATCTACCTATGAAGTGTCATGATCCTAGGCAAAAGCGTTCTTGAGTTATCATCCGAAAATCATTTTACTATTTCGGGTCACCATGACCTTGACCTTTGACCTAATGACCTCAAAATCAATAGGGGTCATCTGCGAGTCATGATCAATCTACCTATGAAGTTTCATGATCTTAGGCGTATGTGTTCTTGAGTTATCATCCGGAAACCATTTTACTATTTTGGGTCACCGTGACCTTGACCTTTGACCTAGTGACCTCAAAATGAATAGGGGTCATCTGCAAGTCATGATCTATCTAACGATTAAGTTTCATGATCCTAGGCGTATGCGTTCTTGAGTTATCATCCGGAAACCATTTTACTTTTTCAGGTCACCATGACCTAGACCTTTGACCTAGTGACCTGAAAATCAATAGGGGTCATCTGCGAGTCATGATCAATCTACCTATGAAGTTTCATGATCCTAGGCGTATGTGTTCTTGAGTTATCATCCGGAAACCATTTTACTATTTCGGGTCACGGTGACCTTGACCTTTGACCTAGTGACCTCAAAATGAATAGGGGTCATCTGCAAGTCATGATCTATCTAACGATTAAGTTTCATGATCCTAGGCGTATGCGTTCTTGAGTTATCATCCGGAAACCATTTTACTTTTTCAGGTCACCATGACCTAGACCTTTGACCTAGTGACCTGAAAATCAATAGGGGTCATCTGCGAGTCATGATCAATCTACCTATGAAGTTTCATGATCCTAGGCATATGCGTTCTTGAGTTATCATCCGGAAACCATTTTAATATTTTGGGTCACCGTTACCTTGACCTTTGACCTAGTGACCTCAAAATCAATAGGGGTCATCTGCAAGTCATGATCAATCTACCTATGAAGTTTCATGATCCTAGGCCCAAGCGTTCTTGAGTTATCATCCGGAAACCACATGGTGGACGGACCGACCGACCGACCGACATGTGCAAAGCAATATACCCCCTCTTCTTCGAAGGGGGGCATAAATATATTCTTTGACATGTGTTTGTGTTGAAATGTTCAGTTTCAGTGCTCATTTTATCAATCTCTTGCACGACGGTTACATTACATTCACCTCTGTGTTGGGCTCAGAACGGACTATTGTTATGAAAGCGTCTCATTCATGTCATGATCATACCAAGTGTTAATCATTAAGGTTACAGTATACTAAACAATCTTTTGCCCGACGGTTACATTGCATTCAATGCATTTAAGAAAACCATCTCATACCATGATATCTTATATCAGTCTTAATTCATTCTTATAAAATTGATATGGTTTTTTGATGTTAAGAAACCAACATACATACACACGTCGAAGCAATTCCTAACGTCACTCAATAAACATTATGTTCAATTATTTACATATGTAAAGTGCTTGCAATGATTCCATCTGCGTAAATGGGCAATAAAATAGTTCCAAAGAGTTGCATTAAAACTCGCAAGTATTTGCACGATTTATCCTACATTTTAAAGTCATATTTCTTAATTGAATGCATGCGATCTTAAATATCCAATCAAATATACATTGAATGCGTTTGTTCGGTTTTGGCTATTTTATAGACAAAATGGCCTGCTGAGCCTTTCGCAGAGTTGTATGTGAGAGCAAAGAACGACAACTCTGCATGGAGATTGTCATTTTATTAGTCCACTTGCATATAAGTGCCTATTACGTGTACTTTATAAAGATGGAAAGAAAAGGCTTTTTTTTCACATACACAATGGAGTAAAAATTATGTTACAGGCCATTTGCCCTTAATAACTATCATATTACAATACTAGTTTGCCTGTACTTTGATGACGCCCATAAATCTATATTTTCAGTTACCAATAACAAAACAATATTGTGTCCAAGTTATTTTAAACATTAACTGTGTTTGATATGATATTCTGTGAACAAAATACGGCTAAAAATTTTTAATTTTATGAAAAAATGAGTAGCCAACTCTTTAAAAATGGCAAACTATGTTAAATTGGGATATTGTGAGCTACTATTAGACTTGCTTAATATGTATGTTAAATTTGCATTGATATGTACACTGATGTCTCAATTACCAGTTTTTAATCATAGTGGTTTTTATACCATATTTGTTCTTATCAGAATTTACAAATACCAACAGACTGGAGGCAGACTAAACTTGAGCCATATTCCGGACAACTGGGCTTAATGAATATGTATAGTACCACATTAGCCTGTGCAGTCCACACAGGCTAACTTGAGATAACACTTTCCACCAAGACATGATTTTTGTTTAGAAATAATTTCTTTAAAGCGAAAATTTCCTCAAAAATGGAAAGCATTATCCCTGATAATTCTGAGTGCACACTGCACAGGCTAATCTGTGGATGGTAGGGCTGTCACGATTCACCGGTATATCGCGGTGCATGTCGTGAAAAAAATCGCACCGCGGTACGGCGTTGCCGCACCGTTTTTTTTAATATTATTATATTAGCACAGATATAAATACATTACATAATTATTTTGATATAGATATCGTTTTGAAAAATGTAGAAGCGATTCAAAAGGGCTAAAACAAGAGCACCGCCTTGCGGGTGCAGACCGCTCATCTATTTTCTTTTTAAAGGTGAAGGGACTCTCATTTTCAATCACAAAGGATGGAGGGGTGGAGTGAAGAGCGGTGCATTGTGTGGGGGTGTGGACATTTATTACATTTTCTTCCAAAAATGCGAAAAAAAGAAAAAAAAACATCGGGGGGTGGGGGGGGGGGGGGGGGGGGGGGGGGGGTGGGGGGGGATTCTTGGGTGCGATGGTTGGACGGTATTTCAAACATAAAATAATAAAAATAAATATTTGTGTTTTTTAACCGTTTCATAAAAAAAAATTGGGGGGGGGGGGTGAGGGTGGGGGGGTATAGTGTGAGGGTGTGGTGGTAATTTGTGAGATGATCTTAAAAAAAAAAAAAAAAAAAAAAAAAATAGGGGGGGGGGGGGATTCGGGTGGGGGGAGGGGCGGTGGGGGGGGGGATTCTTGGGTGCGATGGTTGGACGGTATTTCAAACATAAAATAATCAAAATAAATAGTTTTGTTTTTTAAACCGTTTAAAAAAAAAAAAATTGGGGAGGGGGTGGGGTGGGGGGGGGGGTATAGTGTGAGGGTGTGGTGGTCATTTGTGAGATGATCTTAAAAAAAAAAAAAAAAAAAAAAAAAAAAAAAAAAAATAGGGGGGGGGGATTGGGGGGGGGGGGCACGGGCGATGGTTTGGGTGGAGTCTATTGTGGTATGTCAGGTAAGAGTAGTTTTGTCAAAGTATCAATCAAATCTAATCATAAATAAAGAAGCTATGGCAATTTTAGAGAAATTTAATAATTTGACCTTGAGAGTCAAGGTCATTCAAAGGTCAAGGTAAAATTCAACTTGCCAGGTACAGTAACCTCATGATAGCATGAAAGTATTTGAAGTTTGAAAGCAATAGCCTTGATACTTAAGAAGTAAAGTGGATCGAAACACAAAATTTAACCATGTATTCAAAGTTACTAAGTCAAAAAAGGGCCATAATTCCGTAAAAATGACATCCAGAGTTATGCAACTTGTCCTTTTACTGTCCCCTTATGATAGTTTGCTAGTGTTCCAAGTATGAAAGCAATATCTATGATACTTTAGGGGTAAAGTGGACCAAAACACAAAACTTAACCAAACTTTCAATTTTCTAAGTATAAAGGGCCCATAATTCCGTCCAAATGCCAGTCAGAGTTACATAACTTTGCCTGCACAGTCCCCTAACGGTAGTTAGTAAGTGTTGCAAGTATGAAAGCAATAGCTTTGATACTTAAGGAATAAAATGGACCTTAACACAAAACTTAACCAAAATTTTCAATTTTCTAAGTATAAAAAGGGCACATAATTCTGTCAAAATGCATGCCAGAGTTATCTAACTTTGCCTGCCCAGTCCCCTCATTCATGATAGTAAGTAATTGTACCAAGTTTGAATGCAATAGCATTGATACTTTCTGAGAAAAGTGGACCTAAACGCAAAACTTAACCGGACGCCGACGCCGACGCCAAGGTGATGACAATAGCTCATAATTTTTTTTCAAAAAATAGATGAGCTAAAAATAATCCGTTAATATCCAGGTCAAGCAAGCGCTTCCACTTGTAGATGTTTAACTTTCACGTTTAAAATACGGCGATGTATGGGTCCGTACCTTTTTTGGAATTAGGGACAGATTTCCTTTGCAAATAAGTTCATAATTATCAAAAATATGTTTATTCTATTTCTTATTTTCTTTCTTTAGTATATCGATCGTTCAAAGCATGGCATTTCCGAATCATGTTATCTTTAGATTCTGAATAAGTCGAGGAAGAGTCAGAACGCTACGGATTTTCAATATTGGGCCCGCTGACTTCGCATTTTGAACATGCCCTTGAAGCGTTCGATTTACACAGCTATTGTAAACAACATGGCGGACATTTTAGAAAAAGACGCGAACAATAACAATGACTACTTCTATCAAGTTTATTACAGTTTCTTTTACAGTTTCTAGTCATACTATGATACCAGTGTTTTCTGATTATTGAGTTAAATAAAGTTTGTAAAACTTGTTATTCTGCTGTTTTCTTCACAGATACATATTCTGTAAAATATCGCGGTACGTACCGCGATACAGTGTTGCCCTACCACGATATACCGCGGTACGCTCACGGCGTATCGTGACAGCCCTAGTGGATGGTACATAACATGCATTAAGCACCCTTTTCCCATAACAAGGCTCACCTGGTTTCATCTTGTACAACTCTGTAACAGACTGTAGGAGGATTTACTTTGAGCCTCATACCACCGAGAAAACAGGGCTTTATAAATTGTGCACTAAGTGTCTGCCTAGATAAGCCTACCGTAGGTTTCCACGTATAGCGCGCTGTGTTTTACCTCCAAAATTCAAATTAAAAAGCTGGTGCGCGCTATACATTGATACAACGCCATCCTGGCTGCTAGATTGGTAAAAAATATGTTGTGTAATCGTAAATAATCAAAATAGCCGCCATGTTTTTTTCCAGAAAACTACCACCCTATAATCGTACAGACTGAGGGGCCATTGTCGAAACAACTCGTAGATATGAATGCGGTAGAAGAAGTTTTGGTAAAAAATAAATATGTTTGAATAAACTTGCGGACATTTCTTTGTTTGTGTTTACACTTCTTAATTGATGAATTCCGATGGGGATTGTTGTCGACATTCCGGAGAGCAGGCAAGGGTAGGTGCGAATGAGGTCTTTTTTGCATGTACGGTAGGTGTGAAAGGGGGTCATTTTTCACTTCGTAATTGGCAGATGTTATTGAGTAATATGTGCCACGACTTGTTAAGACGCTAATTGCCATTTGAGACACTAATTGACCTTTGAGAACGTGAAGATATGCAAATGCATTTTGTGTGTATAAATATTGAATGTTGAACAGTGGTGTACCTCAACAACTGTATCCCCGTCTCCCATGCGACATTCAAATTTACCGGTAATGCCCATGCTTTCCCCGAGGAAAAATCACACGATGTACACTATTCTTATTTTCTCACGTTTTTCAGGAAATGCACGTGGACTTTTAATCTTTTGCTAGAAAATTACAAAATTGTCAGAAAAGTATAGTGCTATGCAACCCATGCTCCTAATCATAATGACCCTTCCTATTTTGAATGCTTAATTAAGCTTTCCAATGCCCCGGATTATTGGATTGTGCAATAGTTAAATGGCGGCCATTTTCAGTCCGATTTGGTGGTTTTATTGTCTTTAAATATTTTTTTTCTCCATTTTTGCATTTAAAAAACAGCCTGCGCGCTATACACGGGTGCACGCTATACATGGAAACCTATGGTAACAACTTAAAATGAAAGACTACATAATTTTTAATTTGATACTCGGCAACTTTAACTGTAAAACAATACAACTTTTAACATGACACTAAACAACTTAACATATGAGACTGTACATATTTGAATGTGCACAACTTATTACGCGAGACTAAACAACTTTAAATGTTAGACAATACAACAAGTCATAAGACACAATACTGTAAGTATATGAGTACTTGATCACCCACGTTTTGCCTATGGATTAGACAGAAATGCAAAAACAGATGAAAGTCTATGGTGAATTAAGTATATGATATTCTGGGCTCTAGGAGAAGTGCCCCCCCGGAGAACTGCCCCCCCAAAGATTTTTCACTGGGCGGAGAACTGCCCCCTCACTGTTTTTGTATAGGGCGGAGAACTGCCCCCCTGCTGATTAATAAGGGGCGGAGAACTGCCCCCCTGTCAGAATTGATGACCCGGAGAAGTGCCCCCTAATTAAAGAAATAGCGGTGATATATAAAGCGAGTATTATAATGACAATAACGCCAGTAACTTTCTTGCTATTATGTATGGAAATTGAGTGAAATTTCAAAAGTAATATAAAGTTGTACAAGTAATAAAAGTTATAAAACGGCATAAAATACCTGCCTCTGCATGGACGTCGTCACGTCGCCAACTTGATAATCACGTGATTTTCGTCAATGTGAACAAAGAAAAACAAATAACTTTTTGCTTATTTAAAAGTTTTCGCGGCTGAATTATTTGATATTTTCCCCGTAACAAAAACAAACAATTAGCATGCAATTTAATCCATCCTTATGCCAGCTGAAAACAATAATTTATTTGTTTGTTTTCGCCAATTACGGATTTGGACGGTTTAATATAATAAACCCGTATGCGGCTTTATTCAAAGCTAACAAGTTCTTAACAATTAAGGTCGGTCCGGTCTACCAATTAAAAGATTAAAAGATCGCGGTACTTATCGTTAACGGTAACAAGTTCTCTGCCTGCCTTATTAGCTGCTAATTAAAGCAACTGTTACCGATTTTGTTTGTTTGGCATGTCGACATGATCTGCTCAAAATGCAAACTGCGGACGACTCGACGGTCTGGCGATGCTTCCGACGGATAAGGTGCTAGAAGACATGAATTAACTAAACAACATAAATAAATTGCTTATAAATTCAACTTCACTTCACTATTTTCTTCAAGTCAGCTAAATTATTGCCTTTGCCATGCCTATTAATTTACTTTTTTATATGTCAATTAACGTTTTTTCCATGGGTCAATACTATCTTTATAATGTAAATTAATTCCTATGTAACTTTTCCTCCATAAGTACCGAGTTGCACGTCTATATTTAGTTGCAACACATTGCCAGTATTAACACGCACGCGTTTCCTGTGTGGATCTCGACTATGTTTCGCGCTCTTATTAAAACACGACTTTTACAAGGCATTCATGTATAGTGAGTGGTGCAGATGCGTACCAAGGGCCTTAAACAGTATTATCACATGCCTCTAGACAATTTGTGTTATTCAGTTCAATAAATGGTAATATACTTGTACTGAAATTAAATTGTTACCGGATAAAATGTGTACGGCGATAACGTAAAATTACCCGTAAGTATTGTTTTCACTACGTAACTAATAACTAATATGACACCGGGGGGCAGTTCTCCGCCCCTACAGATTTGATGGGGGGGGGCAGATATCCGCCTACTAAATTCTGACAGGGGGGCAGTTCTCCGCCCCTACCGATTTGATGGGGGGGCACCTCTCCGCCACCTTTAAAATAAGGGGGCAGTTCTCCGGGGGGCAGTTCTCCGGGGGGGCACTTCTCCGGATACCGATATTCTGTCTTGCTACCAGGGGCCATTATACTAGTAATAATAGCCTATTCTGGTTAATTTTTTTATATGTACGTGATATTGAATCGATTGATGTCTACATTTTATGCAATTGTTTTTGTAAGACAGACCTTAGATGTAAAGTTTAGTCACTGGCGTTGAAAGTGTGTGCATAAGGATATAAAAGCAGTATAGTGATATTGTCTTTGCAAACATCCGGTTTCTAATTTAAATAAAAGTCATAATCAGTTATACGTGAACACAAATACTTAACAATTTATAATTTTTGATTTGTATTTTGATTGTACTAAGTTTCAACTTATACAGCTTAATAAGGCAAGTAACTCATTGTTGCAACCTATCAAACACTTTTTTTGGCAAATAATGCATTGTAAATTTTAACCAGTAAATATTTATAAAACAAGGGCTGTTTGTAAAACATGCATGCCCCCCATATGGGCTCTCCGTTGGAGTGACAGCCATTGTGTGAATATGTTTTTTGTCACTGTGCCCTTGACCTTTGACCTAGTGACCTGAAAATCAATAGGGGTTATCTGCCAGTCATGAATAGTGTACCTATGAAGTTTCATGATCCTAGGCATAAGCGTTCATGAGTTATCATCCGGAAACCATTTTACTATTTCAGGTCACCATGATCTTGACCTTTGACCTAGTGACCTTAAAATCCATAGGGGTCATCTGCGAGTCATGCTCAATCTACCTATCAAGTTTCATGATCCTAGGAATAAACGTTCTTCAGTTATCATCTGGACACCATTTTACTATTTCGGGTCACGGTGACCTTGACCTTTGACCTAGTGACCTCAAAATTGATAGGGGTCATCTGTGAGTAATGATCAATGTACCTATGAAGTTTCATGATCCTAAGCATAAGCGTTCTTGAGTTATCATCTGGAAAGCATTTTACTATTTCAGGTCACCATGACCTTGACCTTTGACCTAGTGACCTGAAAATCAATAGGGGTCATCTGCAAGTCATGATCAATGTACCTATCAAGTTTCATGATCCTAGGCATAAGCGTTCTTGAGTTATTATCCGGAAACCATTTAACTATTTCGGGTCACTGTGACCTTGACCTTTGATATAGTGACCTCAAAATCAATAGGGTTCAACTGCGAGTCATGATCAATCTACCTATCAAGTTTCATGATCCTAGGCATAAGCGTTCTTGAGTTATCATCCGGAAACCATTTAACTATTTCGGGTCACAGTGACCTTGACCTTTGACCTAGTGACCTGAAAATCAATAGGGGTCATCTGCAAGTCATGATCAATCTACCTATCAAGTTTCGAGATCCTAGGCCTAAGCGTTCTTGAGTTATCATCCGGAAACCATTTAACTATTTCGGATCACGGTGACCTTGACCTTTCACCTAGTGACCTCAAAATCAATAGGGGTCATCTGCGAGTCATGATCAATGTACCTATGAAGTTTCATGATCCTAGGCCCAAGCGTTCTTGAGTTATCATCCACAAACCACCTGGTGGATGGACCGACCGACAGACCAACCAACAGACCGACATGTGCAAAGCAATATACCCCCTCTTATTCGAAAGGGGGCATAAAAAATTAGACTTTTTGAGGAATGGGGCTGAATTTAAGCCCAATCTTTGACAAAGTTACTAACACTGTAAGGTCTCACCTGAAGCTCAGAAGCTGAGCTTATATGCTGGCCTCGCGGATATTGTTAAGGGCCGAGTTTGAGTTCTGATTAACTTCGGGCTGAGAGTCGAAGGGTGTACTGGAGCATACAACAAAACTGGTGTCATATTTTTTAGCCTTCTTTAGTCTCAATTCAATGCAATGCCCTTTGGGCTCGGAGTGCAAAACCGGACGTGTTTACTTTTAGCAACTTGTTTTCAATAATGGGGGGAATTTGCGTCTGTGGTGCACCACATGAATATATTGTGCGCTGAGGACAGTCTGTAACGCTACTACTGTCCTAACTATCTACAGCAGATATACTTCTGAACGAATCATTTCAATTGTTCCTTTTTTTCTCTCGTTCCTTGCTGAATATATAGCTGTCTTATAAAGAATTAAACAAATTATTCAACGTTTAATTCTTCGTGAGATTCTTTGTGATGTCCACAGCAGGAACTAACTGTTTGCGTTAACTGTTAGCATTACCATAAGTACTGCTATAACGTCTCGCTTCTGTAACACTCATACCACTCTGGCACTAGAGCTAAACAAAACTACTCGGGCTTGCTTGGGGAAATCTCGACACAGATATTTCGGTTGTTCATAACAGCGCGTGAAAACTTGACGTGCGCTGAGGATTTATTGCACAGACTTGTGTAACGATGCTGACCCTTTGAGGCCGGAGGTCCAGTGGGAGGAGCTAGGGATCAGGGGAGGGAAAGGATGGTTCTGTATTGGGGCTCCTGCAGGCCAGACTGGTGCTGTTGCTTGGCCAACTCGATATTAATGCTGGTGCTCTCCTGAAAACAACAACACTAGATTGGGGGATATGAACTTGTAACACATTTTTATAATACAATGCATAATACACTACATATATGCCTATTGATTGGATGTGAAGGTTTTCAACAGCAAAACATAATTATCTGAATTTCTAATTTGGCATTTCATTGGTGCCTTGTCCTAAATAGCAATTAATGAAAATTAATGCAATTAAAGGGATCTTTTCACGCTTTGGTAAATTGACAAAATTGAAAAAAGTTGTTTCAGATTCGTAAGTTTTCGTTTTAGTTATGATATTTGTGAGGAAACAGTTATACTGAACATTAACCATGCTCTAATATAGCCATTATATGCATCTTTTGACGATTTTAAAACCTAAAAATTATAAAGCGTTGCAACACGAAACGATTGAATAATTTTGAGAGTTCTGTTTTTGTCGTTAAATTTTGTGCAATTACGAAGATTGCTTATATAAGGTATAAAATACGTCAGGAATGTGTACTCGGCGGAATAGCTCAGTAGGCTAAAGCGTTTTTACTTCAGGACTCTGGCAGGACTCCAGGGGTCACTGGTTCGAAACCTGCTCCGGGCAATGTTCTTTTCCTTTTTTAAATTTTTTTTCTTGATTTTTTACTGGAGCTTTTACGATCCAATGTTTACATTTATCAATATAAAGCATTTAATGAATAAGTTAAAAAAATGCCAAAATCTGTGAAAAGGCCCCTTTAAACCATTTCGTATTAAAACATTAAAAGTGTTGGCTAATGCTTTAATAACCTGTAAATTCATAATTATTATTCTTACTTAACTTTCAGTGTAATTTTATAAGCCAAATTGCCGCTCATCAATATTAGATGCTTTGGTCCCAGATTAGCATGTGAAATCCACATATGCAAATCAGGGAGGACACTTTCTGACGATACTGGATTTTCACAAAAGAAGATACTTATTTTCAACAAAACATACCTTTAAAGAGGTAATTGTTGTCCCTAAGTAGCCTGTGCGGACTGCACAGGCTAATCTGGGACTACAATCTAAGCACATGCATTAAGCCCTATTATTTCACAGTGTGGCTCATTGATGTTTTTAGCCAGTTTTTTTCCTGCATAACAGCAAAAAAGAATGGACAATCATCTAGTTAAAAATAATAAATTGTTTATTGTACTCATAATCATTATCGGTTAACTTTTACAATTGTTTAACAGAGGTTTTACTGTTAATACAAGTTTCAACAAGCAAATTCGTCCAATTGATATCCCGGCGAATATGCTTCTGGACACAAAAGTGTTATATTTATCACTCAAAAAAGCATTTTTTCAAAATACAAAGGGCCATAACTCTGTTATTTACATATGGTGTACAATGCCGTTTGGCGTGCATCATTCTCTTATCAATATATATACTCATACCAAGTTTCAATGCAATCCGCTAAAGCACTTCCAAGATATGGCTCCGAACGAATGGACGGACGGAAAGACAGACGGACAGACAACGCCAAAACAATATCTATCCACCTATGGCGGGGGATAATAATAAATGGGAGGCAACAACTTCATATTAATGTATTCCCAAAGTTACAAAAACACACACACCATTTTTACCATGCCTTTACAGGTCTTTGGTGTTAAACTCTATTTAAATTCACACAAGACAACAGTTCCAAAGTAAGCCATCATGTCATAAAAGTTGTAAGAAATATTACAAATTAATAAAATATGAAACAATTTAATGGCAACAATTCACTGCTGGTACATATTGACAGTTCTCTCCCTTGTTAGTGTAAGCTAAATTAATTAAAGGCCACAATATACTAAATGATTTCCCTATATAATTCAATGTAAAAGCGACAAATTAAAGAGAAAATAAATGCAACATTTAGAACATAGAGACCACCATAACCATACTTTTTCTGAAAGTTCATTCTAAGCTGAATCAATTTAAGCAATAAAAAAGATATGTCATGTTTAAACCAAACATTAACTTTACTCAAATCAAACTCTACTTCTTTTGCACCTTAAATTTTCCGATCATTTTCTAGTGCAATGTAACTGTTTTCAGGTCAAACTTGTACTTAAGTCTCTAACTTTATCATATGTCAGGGATTAAGCAGTGAGCACCTTTTCTTTCCCTTCCAATATATCCAAGAGATAAAGCCAGAACACCAGTCTAAAGTGTAAAACATGGCTTCGAGTAAAATATGATTTTTTTTAGAGAGTACAGCCCTACATGAAACTATTATTTAGTATAATGTAACCTATAAGACAACCTGAACTGTTTAAAACGCAAAAAATATGCACTTCCTTATCATTTTTCATCTATCCTCAATGTGTATGCCAAACTTCAAATTGATCTTTTACGTAGAAATGTTTGAACAATGAAAATTATTATAATAATGCCTGATAAGACATATGGCTTCCATTGTCGGTGCTTAGATTTATAAAGGGCTTTCAAGAGCAAATAATATAAACTTATATAACAGAATACAGTAAATATACTGTAAACATCTTATATGCTATATCGTAGAAGAAATATAATATTATTTAAACGTGTTTAAGCTTCTTTCAGTGCGAATTTGTGAGTTTAGAGTTGCTCAATACGAGATTCTGTACTTTTTATTATCCCCTGCCATAGGCGGAGGGATACTGTTTTGTGTCTTTCCGTCCGTCCGCCCGTCTGTCCGGAGCCATATCTTGTAAGTGCTTTGGCGGATTTCATTGAAACTTGGTATGAGTATGCATATGGATAAGAGAATGATCCACGCCAAATGGCATTGTACACCATCAGTTAATAATAGAGTTATGGCCCTTTGTATCTTGAAAATGCTTTTTGTGTGTCCGGAGCCATATTTTTGAAGTGCTTTGGCAGATTTTATTGAAACATGAATATATATGGATAAGAGGATGATGCACGCCAAATGGCAGTGTACACCATCTGTTAATAATGGAGTTTTGGCCCTTTGTATCTTGAAACATTGTTGTTTTGAGTGTCAAATATAATACTTTTGTGTCCAGAAGCATATTGGCGTGTGCTATCAATTCAACGGATTTGCTTGTTTTAATTATTTTCTCATACAAATTTTCCAATTTAATTATTTTTCGTTACACTTTTCAATACTCGTTAACTCCATGAAGCAAAACGCATTTATTCCATGAAACTAACAAGAACGCATAATATCCCGTGAAAAAATGGTGGTTTTATGTAAATCATGCTCCTTTGTGATGGGGCCTGTTATGACTAAAAAAACAACACTGTATACACAATGAAAACTTAACACCTCCTCGCAAACAGACTCTATACGGCATTAGATGGAATAGATTCCAATCAAATAGGTTTAATTAAATATCTCACAGCTTTACAAAAACTCAAGGCCTGCATGGGGATGACAGAAATTATTGCGGTGTTGTGTTTCTGAGGTGTCTGTATCGGTAAGTTGGAAAGCATAGAGCTGGAGAAGGGTTTGAGTTATTGATCATCAAGTAAAATAAGTTGTACTGAAAACACAATATACACAAGAATAGACGCCATTTTACCTTCTGTGAAATCATATCATATCATTCTCGTCCACTTCACTTATTTATACACTGCAAAAACACTATTATTCGCGGGACATTATTTTTTATTGATTTTAAGGGTTGAACGATCCACAAATTAAATACAAACACACTGGAAAATAACTTACACAAATTCCATAATTATTGTTTTCAAACCGAGAAAGTCATGCATTAACTACCACGTCCATGAAAGTCTTTTTTTAACCACGAAATAACATGCGGACGAATATATATGATTTTACAATAAACAAACAATTTAAAAGGATATTTTACCTTTTGTTAATTCATACCATTCTTTTCCACCTCATCTTAATAAACAGGAAATACACAAGCAGGGCTTTTCCTTGAGTATTTATGGGTCTGTTTAACGGACCCATACCCAAAGCGTGTTATATGCTGTTCCTTATGAAAATCTTATCTCAATTATGTTTCAATTAGATCTAACAAAGTTTATAACTATTATAATAGGATTTTATTCCTATAATTTGAAGTATTATAAATACTTATATTAAATGTGTTTTCCCAAATCAATGGACTTTTAGCACGAAACAAATAAAAAATCCCAAAATTGCATTTTTTCCCAAAGTGACCAAGAAAAGGCCTGACAAAGCGATCTTTTACCTTCTGCGTCATGCTTGTCCCCCACATCCTCAGCATCGTTGTCCCGACCCAGCAGCAACTGGAGCAGCAGAATAGCTTGATTTATTTCTTGTATGTATATTTAGGACTCACACACATTTATGTAAATGTAATAAAAATCAATAAGACATGTTCAACATCATGAAATATGGCAAATTAATAAATCTCACATCAAGTGTTACCTTTCTGTAAACATTGCATAAAATATCAATATATACTCCTCCAAAGATTACTTAAACAATTTCATATTTTATTTAAAAAATATTCATCCATATACATTTCTTACATGGCATGTTTTATAGAAATGAAAGTCTAAAAATAGCCTCAGTTGCTATGTACATGTGCATCTTTGTACAAATATTAAATTTTCAGTTGAAATGCTTTGTTTTTTTCATGCGAAGTTTACAAGAATTAAATTTTAGGACCATAATTACATAAATGTTATGACAACAATAACATAATATGCATTAAATCTAATGTTCCAACAAAAACCCTCACATTGTATAATCAGATAACAATATGTGCACATAAATTATTTGTATCTTTAACTACACAAACAATGTTGTATTGTAACATCACACTACTATGTTCGTATGCTAAACAACACATTGTTATTAAAATACTACAGGGGTTTTTCTGCACTGTCTGCGCCTCCGGACAACGGAGGCATTCCCAAAGCAAACGGACCCGTTCCCAATCGAATTTTGATAACATATTTCCCAATTCCAAAAAAAAAAAATCTTTCAAAATCGTAAAAAGTAAACTTAATTTATATCGAAAGAGTGACTTCCCTTCATCCGCGACGTAATTAAGCCTTTAGCGACTCAGATTTTAGCAGGTGTATTTGCCGGATGCATCTGCCAACATTGACAGCGATAAGGTTCGAACTGTTCCGCATTATAACAAGTATATAGAGCCGCACAATACACATTCTAGTCCAAATCTGTAGACGCTTATTTTCAATCATGGCTTCGCACACTAGTAAATATTACAGTAAAAAAAAACACGAAAAATAGACACTAAAGGATGTGTAACGATATCGATGTCTTCGAAACGCTTAGAATTTTCCGAAATTACTGCCGCGAGTAACCCTGAACAGACAGGCTCGGACGATACGCAGCAAAATGTAACAGCAACAGAAGTAATGCCAGGGCCGTCAATCACAAAATCGGCAACTGAATGATCAGAGCCTTGTAAGAAAGTTGTAGCTCGATCTTTAATACATTAAAGTATGAAATGAAATACCCATGGCTCTATTTTAGCTCGGCCAAAAAATGTTGCTGGAACTTGTGTTTGGGCAGTGTTTGTTTTGCATGTGTTTATATAAAGAAAATTGTTAAACCACAAACTAATGGCATGATTAATTCTTTTTTTTTTTCCCAAAATGAGCCGTTTCACGAAACAAAAATTCCCAAAATGGGCAATTTTGTCGATAAAAATTCCCAATTTGGTCAGACTCCTTTTCCCAAAGTAGGCAGAAAAACCCCTGTACTAATCACTAATTTCAACAACTAATACATACATGTACACACTATTCCACTCTGAACACCAGGATGTTGTCGTCCAAGTCCTGTCCCACAATGATGGAGGATGTTGTGCTGCTGTAGCAGACTGACTGTGGCCACCTCACTCCATCCTCCTGAGTAGCAAGATTAGCCACCTTACTCTCTCCCTCCCAGCCCACCTGTAGTACAGTGTGGGGCCAGTATCCACAGACCAGCACCTGGCCTGCAGGGGTCACATGTAGACCATGTGGGCCCACTAGTGCTGGGTCTGTGAATGTAGCCAGGAGTGTGCCATCCCTGGCCAGGGTGTGAAGCTTGTCCTGCACAGTGCTGGTGATGTACAGCCTGTCCCCTGTGGAACTCACAGCACACTTGTATACTGCAAAACAGAGTAACATCAAGATATTGAATCACTGTAAATGCTAAATAATCTTATTTAACATACTGCAGTGATATTGTATTACGCATATGTTGCTATAAAGAGGCCTTTACACATCTAAAATATATGCATACATTTCAATGATTCAATAGTTAAGCGTGACAATAAACTTCAGTAGCAGAGCTATTTAGTTAACATTTGACATGTTGAAATGCGACTGTTGAGTAAGATATGAATTGAAGCAAAACAAGTACACAGATGGAAACAATTACACTTACTGAAACAATTGCACAGTTCTATCAACAGGTAAACATATTGTACATGTACAATCATTTTACAACCACAAAATTAAGACCAGGTCAGAAAGTGTCTCACTGCCAGGAACTCAGTTTCTATTTATAGACATGTCATGTAGTGACAGTCAAAATATTTCATTACTCATGTTTATAAATCAATATTTCTGAATCTTCTTTTGGCTACATTGCACTGTAGTATTCAAGGGCACATATGAATTAAAGAACAATTTTTTTATAATACATCAGCAGGTTTTTTGCTATTACATCTGAATTTTATTTTATTATCATCTCACAAAGTATGTAACTATAATTTATATTATTTTTTTCAAAATAACAAGATAAAGGCCTAATGGGTCAATATTTGTTGATTAAAAAAATAAATCCCAACTCGGTTCATTTAGTCAATAAAAATTCCCAAATTTGTCATTGTATGGATTTAAAATAACACAATTTGACTAGACTCCTTTGTCCACAATGGCTAGACAAATCCCTGTACATAATACACATGTTATCAGGATGGATTCACCATGATTCTTTCCTGTCCAATTAGCTGATTTATCTTGGTAGAGTCTGCAGATCAGTTTGCCATTCAGTGAGTATTTGTACAGTTCTTGACCAGAGGTGACAAAAAGGTCTCCTTGGTGATGGGTAATACATATACATTCATGTTGTAACTGAAACTTCCTGCCAGAGACAAGCTTTCCCTGGTTGACAGTGATAAACTGGACCTCATGTATCTTGCTATCATGGTCATTCACAGCCACTGCAACCTCACTGGATGTGATCAAACATATGTCCCATGGCCCAGCAGTCACATCCCAGTGATTCACCACCTGGTACTGCTGGTTCAGCAGCTTGATCCTCTTATTCTTCGAGTCTGCGACCAGCACCTGCCTATCAGTCAGAACACATATGCCTTCAATACTACATTCATATGAATCACTTGGTATTCTCACATTGTGCACAGACTTCCGCTGGACGTTAAACACCTTGCCTGACTTTCCTAGCAGAGTCAATGCTTGCTGTATTATATGCTTACATTTTATGCTGGCTATAAGACAGAGCTCCTTATTATCTCCAATTTTCTGAACAAGTTCATGGAATTGTGACAAGTCATTGTGAAGAGTGGTGCATTTATGAATAGAACTTGTAACTGACTCTTTAATACTTAAAACTTCATCTTTCATCTCGTTAAGTTCCTTCGTAGTAATATTATCAAATTCATTCACGATAGAGAGAACACTCCTACACATCTCTTCTTTTAAATATTGCTCATTTCCGCCTGATGTACCCACAGAATTATTATCACATTCATCTATATAAGTATTTAAATTGCCAAGCATTTGCTCTATCATAACTGCACTATGTTCCTTGTATGTTCTCTGCAATGACTGAATGCTGGCCTTCTGACTGATTTGCAGGGTTTTAATTTCCCCCAGGACAGTTTCCAGCTCCACTGACAGCCCCTCTAGGCCTGTGGGCTGCGAGTTGGTCAGCTCCGAAATCTGGGTCACTTTACTGCACTGGCTGAAATAAACAATTAATACATGTACATACTAAGGAATAGTAAGTGATATTATGTAATGCTTCAAACAAGTATAAAGTGTCAAATAAAAACATACATGGACAATAAATTAACGCTTCTTGGGCTTAACCCTTAAAGCGCTGGAGCTGAATTTTAAAGGCCTTTGCAAACAGTTTGGATCCAGATGAGACGCCACAGAACGTGGCGTCTCATCAGGATCCAAACTGTTTGCTATTCTGATAGTATTCTTTGAAAAAAATGAAGAAAATGCTTATTTTACAAATTCAGCAGACGACATTTTAGCAGACGACAAATTTCCCAGCATTCAAAGGGTTAATATGGAGGTATATAGATTTGCACTTTTCCATCCATCTGCGTGACTTTTCTGGCTTATATAACTCAACATGTATTCCTGCAACTTTAAAGTACAGTAACCAGGCATGTGAGCTAATGCGCACTTCTATATGTTGTTTCTGTTGTTTTCATCATAATTGTAGTAATGTCTTATATTTATACAAAAATGACATTTTAACATATGTGCAGTGTAAAATAAACAGTATTGCTTGCTACAAGAGGACTATCACTTTACATAAATATTTATCATTGTGTAATTTTACCCACATGCATAGTTTGATATGTCTTTTTCAACATACCCAGAGTTATGGCCCTGTTTAGCAAAGAAATCACATTTAAAATTGTGTTGTGAGTAACTCAAAGAGTACAGCTGATAGAGGGATGAACTATTCTTAAAGTATAACCCACCATGTGAAATTATGCACCTTGATATTTTTTTAAAGTTTTTTTTTACATAAGAAGAGTTATGTGACAATCCCTTTAACCAAACAATAATATTTTTTCAATTGTGAGAAGCGTTACTCAAATAGAGGGATACTTCTACAGTAACATAGTAATTGTCAGGTTAACGTGTGCAACTCCATATATTTGTTCATAATTGTTTGACATTAGTGCAGTTGTGGGACAAATTGGATTGTAGATGTATCCATGTACTTAGAATACATTTCTAGTAGTTTATATTGTTCTCAGTTTTAGTATCATTGTACACCTTGACCACACTATCCATAATAACACATGCAAATAAAAAAGATCATTAATGCTCTTCCATCCCACAAAAACAACAAGCATGACGTATATTTAATGTCTATTCCCAAACTCAGTATGTACAATCTAGCCTGTGATGAAGACGCAATTGTTATATGTTTGAATGGTCAGGTAAGCGTATGCAACTCCATATGTTTGTTAAAAATGTTCTTTATTATTCTTAAATTATCATCCAGAAACCATTTTACTATTTTAAGTCACTGTGACCTTGACCTTTGACCTAGTGACCTGAAAATCAATAGGGGTCATCTGCCAGTCATGATCGATATACCTATGAAGTTTTATGATCCTAGGCGTAAACTTTCTTGAGTTATCATATGAAAACCATTTTTCTAAGTTGAGTCACCGTGACCTTGACCTTTCACCTAGTTACCTGAAAATCAATAGGGGTCATCTGCGAGTCATGATCAATGTACCTATGAAGTTTCATGATCCTAGGCATAAGTGTTCTTGAGTTATCATCCGGAAACCATTTTACTATTTCAAGTCACCGTGATCTTGACCTTTGACCTTGTGACCTAAAAATCAAAAGGGGTCATCTTCTAGTCATGATCAATGTACCTATGAAGTTAAATGATCCTAGGCCTAAGCGTTCTTGAGTTATCATTCGGAAACCATCTGGTGGACGGACGGATGGACCGACCTACCGAAATGTGCAATGTGGGGGGGGGGGGGGGGAGGGGGGGGGGGATAAAAATGTGCATGGCTGTAGGTCAAAGCATGCTCTAAGTATCATTTGGAAATGATTGGTCTACAAACCAATCAACAAACAGACCAAAGAAAAAATGCAAATTAAAATAACCCCAAATCTTAGAGGAGGTCCTCTATTTCTAAATAAAGTGTCAGTATTAATAATCTAGCCTATGTTGAGCAGCTTATGACATGCAACCGGGTCAACTATCTCCTAATAAGTTTATATAAAATTTAACCAATTGTGATTTTTTTGCTTTTGTTGTTGTCACTTGATCTTTTCGTGGACAAGAAAAGACGCCATTGTAAAAATGTGTTAAAGAAGGATCCAAGAGATTGGCCTATTGTATATTTATTTGTGATATTGACATTTCTTACAGTAGCAAGACTAATGATTTTTTTTTAATTGGGTAATACACATGTATGAATAATATTTTGCAATTAACTTTATACTACACACAATCAAAACAAGTGTTCTGCAGTCTGAGACATATGCCCACTTATTGTGACAGTGACCTTAACCTTTGACCTAGTGACCCTTATTTCGATAGGGGTCATCTACTGTCCAAGGCAAATGCACATGGGAAATATAAAGCCAATCGGTCGATTCGTTGACCAATTATTGATCCGAAACACTTTTCCCACTTATTGTGACCATGTCCTTTGACCTAGTGACCTAGTGACCCCAATTTTGAGAAGGGTCATCTACTGTCCAAGGCTAATGCACATGACAAGTATCAAGCCAATTGGTGAATCAGTTTACCAGTTTTTGATTTAAAACTATTTCACATTTAGTGCGTAACTAATTTCAATAGGGCTCATGTACTGTCCAAGGTCAATGTACATGAAAAGTATCAAGTAGGCTAGTGACCTTGACCATTGACCTAGTAACCTCAGTTTTGATAAGGGTCATCTTTTGTCCAAGGCAGATGCACATGTGAAGTATCAAGTTAATCAGTCAATTCGTTGACGAGATATTGATCAGAAACCACGTAATGTGATATCGACCTTGACCTTTGAACCAGTGACCTCAATTTCTATAGGGGTCATTTACTGTTCAAGGCTAATGCAAATGTGAAGAATCGAGCGAATCGGTCGATTTGTTGAAGAGTTATTGATCGGAAACGTTTTTCGAACTTAGTGTTATAGTAACCTAGACCTTTGACCTAGTGATCCCAATTTCAAAAGGGGACATGTACTGTCAAAGGCCAATGCAGAAGCGAAGTATCAAGCCAATCGATTAATTTGTTGATGAGTTATTGATTGGAAACCATTTTCACACTAAGTGTAACAGTCACCTTGACCTTTAACCTAGTGACCCCAATAGGGCTCATGAACTTTCCAAGGCCAATGCATATGTGAAGTATAAAGCCAATCAGTCAAACAAGAGGCACATGAGGGCTTGAATTGCCCTACTGCTATAAACACTGTGCAAGTTTGGAAAGAATAAGATGGAAACTAAGTACTTAATCGGGCAAACAATGCTAATTTTCTCAAATTCAAGGGGAGATTATTGTGTACTTATTTTTCCGAGACTGCTCCTATTCAATATGGTTCAAGTCCTCATTGATATAAAGAAGCTGTGTAAATTAGGAAATAATTGGATGAAAACTTTAGAATTATTGGGTTAACAAGCAGGATTTCAAAATTTTCTCATATTCAAGGGGAAGTAATTCTGGACTTATTGCTTCGATATTGCTCTTTTTCAAAAAGAGTTTGAGTCCTCATTGATACAAAGACACTGTGCAAGTTTGCTAAGAATTGGATGAAAATTATGGACTTATCACATAAAACAAGAGGCCCATGAGGGCCTGAATCGCTCTACTACTAAAACACTGTGCAAGTTTGGAAAGAATAAGATGGAAACTGTGTACTTAATGACGCAAACAAGGAGAATTTTCTCAAAATCAAGAGGAGGTTATTGTGTACTTATTTATCCGATACTGCTCATATTCAATAGGGTTCAAGTCCTCATTGATATAAAGATACTGTGCAAATAATGAAATAATTGGATGAAAACTGTGAAATTAATTGCGTAAACAAGCAGAATTTCAACATTTTCTCATATTCAAGGAGAAGTCATTCTGGACTTATTGCTTTGATATTGCTCTTTTTACAAAAGGGTTTGAGTCCTCATTAATACAAAGACACTGCGCAAGTTTGTCAAGAATTGGATGAAAATTATGGACTGTATTACATAAAAAACTGAATTTTCTTTTTTTTTTCTCAAATTTAAGCGGAGATAATTCTGGACTCCAATAACTCCGATATTGCTCATTTTCAATCAATAGGGTTTGACTCATCATTCAGATAAAGACACTGTGCAAGTTGGGAAATAATTGGATGTAAACTGTTGACTGTATTGCGCAAACAAGCCTTTTTTCACAATTTTCTCAAACTCAAGGGGAGATAATCATGGACTTTTTACTTTGATGTAACCCATTTTCAATAGGGTTTGAGTCCTCATAAATATAAAGACACTGAACAAGTTTGAAAAGGATGAAAACGATGAAAACCACTCCATGACATAAGCTCTTCAGGCCTTCGGCCAGTAGAGCTAATAATTGATAAGCTATTGATCAGTTACCATTTTGTATCATAGTGAACTTGACCTTTGACCCAGTGAACCCAATATTGTTAGGGGTCATCTAATGTCCAAGGCCAATGCACATGTGAAGTATCAAGCCAATCAGTCAATTTGTTGACAAGCTATTGATCTGAAACGATTTTCACACTTAGTGTTAAAGTAACCTTGACCTTTGACATAGTGATTCCAATTTCAATAAGGGTCTTCTACTGTCAAACGCCAAGCACATGTGAAGTATCAAACCAATCGGTCAATTGATTGACAAGTTATTGATCGGAAACGAACTGGTCTACCGACATTCAGACTGGTCTACCGACAGACATCCAGTATAACAATATACACAATCAATAGGAGCCTTAAAGTAACCACCTGCTCTACTCTTTATAACAATCGATAGGGCCCTGAAATTAATCGCATGTACATGTACTAGTCTTTCTAACAATTCATAGGGTCCTTATGGCAATCATCTGCTCTACTCTTTATAACAATCGATAGGGCCCTGAAATCAATCGCATGTACTAGTCTTTCTAACAATTCATAGGGTCCTTAAGGCAATAATCTGCTCTACACTTTATAACAATCGATAGGGCCCTTAAATCAATCACATGTACTAGTCTTTCTAACAATTCATAGGGCCCTTAAACCAATTACCTTCACTACTCTTTATAACAATCCATAGGACCCTTATGGCAATCATCTTCACTACTCTTTATAACAATCCACATGGTCCCTTAAACCAATCAACTGCACTACTCTTTATAACAATCCATAGGGTCCTTAAAGTAACAACCTGATCTACTCTTTATAACAATCGATAGGGCCCTTAAATCAATCACATGTACTAGTCTTTCTAACAATTCATAGGGTCCTTAAAGTAATCACCTGATCTACTCTTTATAACAATTGATAGGGCCTTTAAATCAATTGCATGTACCAGTCTTTCTAACAATTCATAGGGTCTTTAAGGCAATCATCTGCTCTACTCTTTATAACAATCGATAGGGCCCTTAAATCAATTACATTTACTAGTCTTTCTAACAATTCATAGGATCCTTAAGGCAATCATCTGCTCTACTCTTTATAACAATCGATAGGGCCCTTAAATCAATCGCATGTCTAGTCTTTCTAACAATTCATAGGGTCCTTAAGGCAATCATCTGCTCTACTCTTTATAACAATCGATAGGGCCCTTAATGCAATCGCATGTACTAGTCTTTCTAACAATTCATACGGTCCTTAAGGCAATCATCTGCTCTACTCTTTATATCGATAGGGCCCTTAAATCAATCGCATGTACGTGTCTTTCTAACAATTCATAGGGTCATTAAGGCAAGCATCTGCTCTACTCCATATATTGATAGGACCCTTAAATCAATTGCATGTACTAGTCTTTCTAACAATTCAAAGAGTCCTTAAGGCAATCATCTGCACTACTCTTTATAACAATACATAGGGCCCTTAAATTAATCGCATGTACAGTCTTTCTAACAATTCATAGGGTCCTTAAAGTAAACACCTGCTCTACTCTTTATAACAATACATAGGGCCCTTAAATCAATTGCATGTACTAGTCTTTCTAACAATTCATAGGGTCATTAAGGCAAGCATCTGCTCTACTCCATATATTGATAGGGCCCTTAAATCAATTGCATGTACTAGTCTTTCTAACAATTCATAGGGTCATTAAGGCAAGCATCTGCTCTACTCCATATATTGATAGGGCCCTTAAATCAATTGCATGTACTAGTCTTTCTAACAATTCATAGGGTCATTAAGGCAAGCATCTGCTCTACTCTTTATAACAATACATAGGGCTCTTAAACAAATCACATGCATTACTCTGTATAACAACCCATAAGACTCTCAAACAAATCACCTGAACTACTCTATTTAATAATTCATAGGGCCATTATCACCTACACTACATCCATAGGGCTCTTAAACCAATCACCTGCACTACCATTTATGACAAAACATAGGGCTCTTAAACCAATCAACTACATTTCTCTTTATAACAAGCCATAGGACCCTTAAACCAATCACCTGACCATGTTTCATGAAGAACAGACAGTAAATCTGTCTTCAAGAGTGTTAATAAGATTTTACTATAGCCATACATAGCCATATAATGAAAAATGATCCGCCCCGTGGTGGTCATGTTTTTCAACCAACTGGAACCATTTTCAAACTGGTCTAAGATACCATTGGGACAAATCTTCTCGCTAATAGTCATGATGATCGGACAATAAAGGTGGACTCTAGAGTGTTGACAAGGTTTTACTGTAGCCATAAAAGGCCATATGCCCTGCTTCCTGGGGACCATGTTTTTCAAACAACCGTAATCATTTTTTAAACTCATCCAAGATATCATTGGAAAAATCTTGTGACTAAGTTTCATGAAGATCGGACATTAAATGTGGCTTCAAGATTGTTAACAAGGTTTTACTAAAGCCATATTTAGCTATATAATACAAAATGTCCTGTCCCCTGGCTGCCATGTTTTGCAACCAACTTAAAAAATTTTTGGACTCGTTCAAAATAACATTTGGACACATTTTTTGTTTTCATGATTGATAGGCATTACATGTGATCTCTAGAGAGTAAACAAGGTTTAACAATAGCCATATAAGGAAAAATGCTCCGCCCTCTGGGGGCCATGTTTTATAACCAATCGGAATCATTTTCAAACTCTTCCAAGATATCATTGGTACTATTCTTCTGACTAATTTTCATGAATTTGGACAATAAAAGTGGCCTCTTGGGTTTAGAGTAGAGTGTTAACAAGGTTTTACTATAGCCATATATGGCCATATTATTAAAAATGCCCCGCGTCCTGGTCGCCATATTTTAAAGGGGCCTTTTCACGCTTTGGTTAATTTACAAAATAGAAAAAAATTGTTTCAAATTCGCAAATTTTCCTTGAAGTTATGATATTTGAGAGGAAACAGTAATACATAACATTAACCATGCTCTAAAATGGACCCCCATCCAAGCACTTGTGTGATGGAGGGGGGAAATAAGGCTGGAGGCCGAAAATATACAAGCATATCACTCCAGTGACCAGTCTATTTCCCTACTTAAAAGTACAAAATGAAATTTTGTGACGAATTTACACGTGCCCACAGCTTTATAAAAACTGCACCTTGCACAAGGAAACTCATAGGTTTTAAAGTCAGATTTTATGTTGTCGTAAAGTACTCACATATTCAATATGCTTCTTAATCTACAAAGGGTGGGCACATGAGAACATAATTCTTCCATTCAAGGGTGGATGCTTGTATATTTTCGGCCTCCGGCTTTATTTCCAATAATGCCCCCCATCCATCACACAAGTGCTTGGATAGGGGGTCCATTATTTTCATAGGCCTCCAACCTTCAATATACAAGCATACATGTATTTAAAGACGACAACATTATTAAAATAGAACAGACAAGTACTCAGTTTTATCAAATGTATGCGTCATAATGCATAATTTAATGAATGTATACATAATTATGTAAACATATATACCATATGCAAGTATTACCACGTATATATCAATATTACATTCATATTATCTATAATAATATAGCATATAAGGTTTGATATAAAAACGCAGTTTCAATCCTTTATAACAAACAACAATAATAAAACAAACCTGGCCATAAATAATGTAAGTACATTGCATCCACTTAGAAAGTTCTGGAGCAATATCATAATACCAGTTATAAATTAAGTATCTGAAAATAATAAGATATTACATAGGTATCCAACCAGAACAGAAAATTAATGCCTGCAAGACAATACAGCTTCACTAAATAATGTACTATTTTGTTGATTAATGTCATCACCCATACCTGGTAAATAGAACTTATTAGCAGTAGGCCAATCTGCAGTTATCAAAATCTCAGAAGTTTTACATCCAACCACGGCAGCTGCCTAAACTGATGCCTAAATGTGTTAATACCTGCCATGAATAAAACCTGTTTAAGCCATCTTTCTAACGTATTAGAAGAAACTGACTAATAAGTAAAATACAAAATGAAAAATTGAACATCTTTTCCAAGATACTTGGTTAATGACAAGTAAGTTTTCAATGTCCGAGCTGGACATAATTTTGGCTCTTCATAATCTTTTAACTTGAGAAACTAATTTGTCCTTGGTTTATAACAGGGACCTATACAAACAAAGGGATTCGCTACTCAATCAACCGAAGAACAAGCTAACGCGTTGTTACGCAAAACGGAAACGAGACTTGCGACCAAACAAGACTTCGCGCGACGATGCAAATTTTCACATCCGCCATTTTGACAGAGAGACCTTGACAAAGCGATCTAGTCAGATTAAGACTACAAATTAACCAATTGTTGCCAACAAAGAAGTATTCATTGCAAAGGTTTGTTGAATTTGAGAAAAAAAAAGAAAATTCAGTTTTTTATGTAATAAAGTCCATAATTTTCATCCAATTCTTGACAAACTTGCACAGTGTCTTTGTATTAATGAGGACTAAAAACATTACAATTTTAGTCATTTTTTTATATTATAACCACTATTAATTTGATCAACATTATGTTGCAGCATTTTCGGAAAGGCTCAGTCAATACTAGCCCTTTATTAATCATGTTGGTTTAAATTCATATTGTTTTATATTTTCAGTGCGCTGAAAAGAAGCAAAAGAGGGTCTCTTGCTCTTTAGACGGAAAGTTTCATCCCACAAAGGAAAATGTCATGACGCCAGCGAAACTTGGACGTACAAAACCAGGTCATTTCAACATTAAGAACTTTTAATGGTTGAACAACATTGTGGACTTTAAATAGGGTGTTCACAGCTATGCCAAGGATACTGATACTGTCTGATTCAACACAGAAATTGGATTCCTTTCTTTTCCTGAGACGTACCTTGACCATCCCAGCACTAAGATGATATTACTATATTCATGTCTACTAGATAAAGCAGTTACGACAACGAACTTCACAAACCTTCAGACTTGCCGAAGACAAAAGAAAATTCAGTATGAATTAGTTTTAAATATTCAATTGATCAAATTAAACTGTTGCATTTTTTCATAAATGAACACATTCCAGCAGTGAATATCTCTGCTTAACTCAAAAGTGACTGTTAAATCTTTGATCATGTTAATCAAAAATGTGTTCCCAAAACTCATTATAAATATAACATTTTCAAACTTGTTTAAACAAGATAATTTGGTATTTAATTTACGTAAGCTCTTTGTATTGCTGTAGGCTTCGAATAAATCTTCTGCATCACCATGTCAGGAGGAATCTCAATCTTTTGTTGTTGAAATAATAAATAGAAAATTGTTAGTATTATTATCAAATTTATGTTGTTCTTTTTCACATTGCAAATGGTTACTTGTGCAAAATCTTTTACAAACATGTGATTTTTTACATGCTATTGAGTTTTTAAAATAATTTTTTTAACTGAATGTTCATTAAACTTAGTAACATGAAGTTATTGTTACAAATACTCTAAAAATTAAATAATACCAAGATTACCTATCATGCATGTATGTTTCAGTGATTTACTGATTTATACTCAGAAATAAAACATAAACGACTTTTATGAATTGCCTTGCCTTCAAATTCAATTGGTCTCTCCATTCAAAATTGAAAAACTTTGAATATTCTAATACTTATGGATATTGACCAATAAGCAGACTGTAAATCCAGTATAATAAACCAGTCATTTGGGTTGTATTAATTCAAGAACAACATTCAAGTTTTCTTGTTTAAATTTCTTATATCATACAAACTCATTTAATTGTTTTAGATTTACGACTGGCCTAAACTTGCCATTTGGCTTTGGAACCAAAAAAAAAAATTGAAATGAATATTTCATCCTCATATTCTGAACATTCAATCGCATGTCCATGTAACATTAATTTCTTGATCAACAAGACTTAAACAAATTTTGCCAGGTAATTTTGATTGTACTGGATTTCTTTCAAAATTAATATGATACCCTTGAACTGTTTGTAACATCCTAACTTTTGCGATATTGAGGATAGCAACTTGATATTTTGGCATGCATGTATATCTCGAGAAGCTGCACATTTTGAGTGGTGAAAGGTCAATGTCATCTTTCAATGTCAAAGGTCAAATAAAAGGCTTCAAAGCAGCGCAGTAGAGGGCGCAACATTTTTAACAAAAAATAAAGTTTTTAATATTTTAACCAGTTTTGTGTTGATATTAACATTATATTGCTATATTTTATCAAAAAGAACTTTATCATGACTATTCTGTATGTGTTTTGTGATTTAATAATGAATAAATGCTAAAAAAATCTTGCTTTGTATTCGAATTAGTGAAAAATCTTGTGGCTGCAATATAACATACTGTGTTGAAAACGGGATTAAACCCCAATAACAACAAAATCTTGTACAGAGTAAAAAATATTACAAATTTTAAATAAAAACAGATGTTTAAAAAGTAATTTTATTTCAAAAGAACAACTTCTATGATCATTATCGGAAGAATATGAAAATATCTACTTAAATATGGACCTTATGATAATAGTTTCTTGACCACTAAATTTATTAAATAAAATATAAACAAGGGCTGTTTGTAAAACATGCATGCCCCCCATATGGGCTGTGTGTTGTAGTGGCAGCCATTGTGTGAATACGTTTTTTGTCACTGTGACCTTGACCTTTGACCTAGTGACCTGAAAATCAATAGGGGTCATCTGCGAGTCACGATCAATGTATCTATGAAGTGTCATGATCCTAGGCAAAAATGTTCTTGAATTATCATCCGAAAATCACATTTTACTATTTCAGGTCACCGTGACCTTGACCTTTGACCTTGTGACCTCAAAATCAATAGGAGTCATCTGCCAGTCATGATCAATGTACCTATGAAGTTTCATGATCCTAGGCGTATGCGTTCTTGAGTTATCATCCGAAAACAATTTTACTATTTCGGGTCACCGTGACCTTGACCTTTGACCTAGTGACCTCAAAATCAATAGGGGTCATCTGCGAGTCATGATCAATCTACCCATGAAGTTTCATGATCCTAGGCATATGCGTTCTTGAGTTATCATCCAGAAACCATTTTACTATGTCGGTTCACCGTGACCTTGACCTTTGACCTAGTGACCTCAAAATCAAAAGGGCTCATCTGCGAGTCATGATCAATCTACCTATGAAGTTTCATGATCCTAGGCATATGCGTTCTTGAGTTATCATCCGGAAACCATTTTACTATTTCGGGTCACCGTGACCTTGACCTTTGACCTAGTGACTTCAAAATCAATAGGGGTCATCTGCGAGTCATGATCAATGAACCTATAAAGTTTCATGATCCTAGGCCCAAGCGTTCTTGAGTTATCATCTGACAACCACCTGGTGGACGGACCGACAGACCGACCGACCGACCGACCGACATGAGCAAAGCAATATACTCCCTCTTCTTTGAAGGGGGGCATAAAAATACAAACACAATGTTTTATAACATTATCAAAATTCAATTGAATAGAAAATTAAATGATTAGTATTCACCATTATTAAGAAGTTTCTTGAGAAAATGTAACAATAGAAATAACCACAACATAATTAGTGCAGATTTGTATAGGTAAGAAATGAATAAGGACATAATATTATATGATTCAGGATTTCTTCTATATGAACTTGGAAAATTTACAAAATAAACAATGTAAATCAGTATGTGGCTAGAAGGCTTAGGTACGGTATGGGAGACAACCCCACTGCCTGTTTTAGCAGACGACACCTGCCATTCTCCTAGCAGAGTTGTCGTTCGTGCCTGCCTCAACATACATGTGAATGTGATGAACAGCTGTGTATTGTTACACTGCAGACGGGTTTATATGACTCATAGTGTTTTACAGCTTGTACAACGAGATTGGCCAGTCTGGTGTTTATCATTGAAATCTGTACATATTGGCTGCTTTCAGGGAAAACGGGGCTTAATGCATGTCAAATAAGATAAGCCTGTGCATACTGATTAGCCTGTGCAATGCGCACACGCTAATCAAAGACGACATTTTACAACAGCGAACACGTACAGTGCTTTCAGCGCTTTGATTTTTAGAGTAAACATACCATGGTTTGTGTGCTGTTTTCTGCAGTAATTACAAAACACACATTTCATATCAAGGTTCCTCTCCTTCGCTGGTTTAGTAGGATCGATTAGTTTGACATTAACATCGTTCCAAACTTCAGATTTTTTCTTAGATTTTTTTAGAAAAGGGAACAAATTTTCCTCCGACCGACATCTTGAATGAATTGCCTATACACATCCGTATTACGAATGCTGCTTGGTTTAAAATGTTTGTTTTATCCAATAAAAGCTCATTTCAGTTGAGCAGTAGACAGAAATGGTCTAATAAAAATTATAGAATGATCGGTACAGTAAAAAAATTGTCAATGTTTCGTAGATGTTATCGTAATCTTCACTTCAGCAGCAATTCATCGACGATGCGTCGACGATCTGATTAATTAGCTCACCACTAATTATTAGGCTTTGTAACCTTGGAGGCTAACTTTTGGGGGGCCCTAGACGGGGAACAATTGTCCGCAGATTAATGAGTAGGAATATCCTTGGTGTCATCCCAGAAAATTCTTCCACATCAGATTGCAAAATAGATAGGACATGGTCCTTATCTCCTTTATCTTTGTTTGACATCGTCAAGCAATTTGGCAATGAAAATGGCACATGGTTATTTGCAGAGAGAGAGAGAGATAGAGAGAGAGAGAGAAAGAGAGAGAGAGAGAGAGGGAGAGGGAGAGGGAGAGGGAGAGAGAGAGAATTTCATACTTTTAACATAAATTTCGGGGAAAATGTGTTTGTAAACATACTAAAAATCAAAATTGACAACTTGACAATTCTTATTTCTCATTTAAATTGTGACAAACTTCATTGATATTTACACTCTTATATGTGCCAAAGTATTTCAGCAATACCTGTGATTTTTGAAGGCACACTTTGTGCAGCACAGCTGACTGTGGTCATCACATAACATTTCAATTGTGTCGTCCTTGTGCGCTTCCCACTTTGATAGAAATTCCACCAACTGTTTCGAAAGTGGCCATTTTTTCATGTCATTCCTTCCATAAGTTGAATGTTTTTGAAACCACTTATGATGCAACTGAATGCATTTCCCACAATAAAGTTTCGAACATGTTTTGCAGTAAAAATCTGCATTTGCTTGCTCTTCGCATGAGGAACAAATAAAATCCTTAACTTCATCAGAGCCTATGGCAAGAGGAGCGATATAAAATGCTGCCATTTTAATAATTGACTAAACAAAACGTAACAATTTGTTTAAAGGTAAATTCTTAATTTTAAAGTATATCTGTTAATTTAAATAAATAGTCCAGAAAATGCCAAATTTAATTGTTTGTGTATTAAAACAGTCAAGCAATCACGAATTCTGTCTTGATTAGAAATCAAAATGAACCTCAATTGTTTGAACTGAACATAAACCAACTTAACTGTCAAATGACATTCAACGGTCTGATAGCAGTAAACACTGTTACTGTAATTGGACTATTGGGTCACGTGAATATATTTAATATACAGTGAAACCTAGATATTAAAACCACATGTGGGCATTTTTAAAAGTGGTCTAAACAGCAAGGTAGTCTTAATTGCTGAGTTTCCATGATGTACCGATACTACACATGGTTCAATATTCAATGAATGTTAATCTGTTTGCATGAACTTTAGCATAGCTTAAACAGGAAAGTTTCTCATAACGAACAATTTCTAATGTGAGCGTAAATTTGTCAATGGTTAATGCTGATACAGAGAGTCACTGATTCAGCTGACACAACAATATACAGTAGAAAATAATGAAACAAAATGGGAACAACTTTTATGAACAAGTTTTGTTGTCATATTGTTAATAGGTTATCAGCTGCATACACATTTTATATAGAGAATAATAGGTTAGTGTTGATTATAGATCAGGTTTATCATGCGAGGCTTAGAAAACAAAAAGCACGAGCCTTGGAGAGTGCTTTTTCGTTTTCGTGCCAAGCATGATAAACCTGATCTATAATCAACACTGACCTATTATTCTATTTATCTCACTTTTTATTCAGTAGCTTTTTTTTTTTAAACAAAATAAGTTTTCATGAGTGTTTGTCATACTTTGATAATGACTATAGTGTAACCAAGGTCAGTGTATTACTCCGCGTTCTAAAAATAACCGCTGATCAAATAATCATTTTTTTAAATCAGAATATCGTTCTGTAACAAAGTGTCGAGCGTTATTAATTACAATTTTAATCATATTGAATTGCAAATCTTTAAGTTTTATGATATCAATATGACATTAAGTTGTTATATACAAGGAACTACATTTGTTTACAACGTAGCCTAACACCACACACAATTCACTTTCGATATCAAACTATCGAGTCGATCACGAGGTGCACAATATTTGCTTCTTTGTTATAATATGTGGTTATTTCGTGACGAAATAACAAAGATTACTTGGATTTAAGCTAATTATATACATTAACATTTTGAATGTTGAAAGTGGCACCAAAGAATTGTGAGGCAAAGTTGTTCGAACTAGAGAAAGACATTTGCTGGTGAAGTGACTGGGTGGGGCGAACATCAAGATCAACTTGTTCGACGGTAGACAGTGGTTGTCTAGGCTGCATTTCGGCCATAGTTTCGGTGCATGAAGGTGAACAAGAGGAATCTGTTGGATTGTAACATTTACTGGACTGAGCAAGAATGATCACTTTTGCTGCTGTTTAACAGATATGTTGGAATAATTGGTTATGGACTGGACATTTTTGTGCCCTGTTATGGCCATGGTTTCAGTGGGTGGAATGTTTGCATTTCGAAGTTTTTGGACCAGTAATTTGCGAACTGAGTGGTTCGTTATTCTCTTGTGCTTGAGAAAGCCGGCGTCTTTTGCCATGACCTTCAGCATCTGACCTAACTTGTTGACACCCAATTGTTGACGCAAGAATCACCGGGATGCAGTGTCATTTGTGCGTATTGCCAGGTAGAAAAGATGCTTTGAAGAAAAATCAGATGGACGCATATCCGAGTACAGCTTGTAAATGAACACAGGATTTCTTGGTCCAGACGATTGTTTTCTACGGTCAAAGGGGAGCAACTCGAACTGACTTCTTGAAAGGGGAGCAACAACAACAGAACCTATTTGCATAGTGTTAAATTTACCTAATACTAGGTTTTAATGACAATAAATGACAAAAAACTCGTTTTTGCTACTTTCCTTTGTTTTAAGGTCATTAAGATTGACAAACATTTGAGATTGTTTTTATTATTGATGCACTTGGCAAATACAGGTGACGAGGTGCGTGGGAAAAAGTAGTCCCGGTTCGGCAGTTGATGACGTCATTTCGTGCCATTGATTATAGCCTTGCCGTTGATTATAGATGAAATTTAATCAACGGGGCTTTAATCAACCGATTTCGCTGTAAAAGTGGGATAAAAAAACAGATAAATGTTCAACTATAAAAAAAAGCGAACAGAGCCGATTTAATAATGTTTTGGAGGAACGGAACAAAATAAAAAATGACACACCTCCTTCTTTCCAATACCCATTAAACGGCCCACTGCCCATGGAATTTCCCATTACTCGTGTTGATTTAATCAATCTTTTCTTTTAAAAACAACTCTATAAGTGTTTGCTAAACCGATTTGAATAACAGTATGGCATACAGGCCATTTTTATATCAATCAACAAAACAATCTTACACAATAATCCTAACTGTTAAATTATTGGCCGTCTTTAATCTTTAAAGTGTGTACCAAACAATAACCAATTGGCACATACATTGTTCGATCATATTAATTAATTTTCAATCAAGAATTAAGGGTTCACAACATAAACAAGGGCTCAAGAATCTAACACCTCACAGTAAATGCAATACTGTTGTTATTTATTGGGTCACAATGACGTTGTATACAATTCCTAAGGATATTAAACCACAACCCCAAATTAAGTAAGGTGTGAAAGTAACTAGTTGCTTGGTAGGTGTCAATTAAGATAAAACATTTTGATTGGTACTTATAAAAGTGGTCATAATAGATGATAGCGGGTTGGTTCAATAAGTGAGTGTATTGACCATTCAAATATAGGAGGAACAATTTGGGATTTAAAATGGTTGTCCACATAGCCTGTTGGTCGTTATGATGGGTGGTCCTTTAGAGAGTTTGTACTGTATAATATGTCAACCTGTGGCAAGGAAGATACAAAGTTGACATTTAGATAATGTTAAACAGATTGATGAGCAAGACCAAAGGGAGTGAGTTTTAGTGTATATTGATACATGGGCTGAAATTTATGTTTAAATGAAGGAGACTAAATGTCTAACACAGATTAAAAGAAATGTTGCTTAAGCAAAGAACTGTTTTTAACTGTTATGCTTAGTAATTTAAATACAAAGTGTTATCTTACCTATGAAAAACTTATGCCAATGGGAACAAATGTACCCAATATAGAACATCATACAAGTTTATGAACTGAACAGTATTAAGATTTGATTTTCTTTGTTTTCATATTGTGTATATTAAGATAAATGAAAGATGTTTAGAGATAATGTTATAGACACATTAAATGACAACACATCTGTGTGATGCAATATTTAATACATTTGAATGAGCCAGTCTAGCTAATGTATTAAAAACACACTTTTATAGTTTTCTTTTTTTAAGCAGGGTGCATGTAAGCCTGGATAGTATTCAAAATGTCTTCTGAATATGCTGCTTAAAATAATTCAGAAAATGTATATCAATTAAAAGCAGACAAAGACTGACCATAATTATTTGGGTAAGCAGAAATGTCATTTTTTTTCCAAGAGATTGGCTTAAGTTACAACTTGACATTTTCTTACCATTGCCACTTTCACCTTTTATCTAATTATTTAATGATTCTAGATGTAAAAACACCATCTAGTCTTTTTCTTTGACTTTTTGGGTAAAGCACACAACATATATATTTATGAATCGCCTTTCCACTTAAATAGCAACTTATCACCACCAAGGGATTAGGACGGAGTTACGAAGAAGGTACAAAAAACCAGTCTGAGTGAAAAGGACATTTATTGCAAAATGTTGTAAACTTAAACAAAACATCTAAATTAATCCAATAGATTTATGACAAGTTCCCTTCTACCCTGCTGGGCAAGCAAGAAACCCGCCAAACGTGAACGTTTCAAGCCCGCCCAGCTGGAACCCCCGGTGGCATTAAGTATTCAGCTTAAGAGCATGATAGAACAGATCGAAACTCTGATAGAACTAAATTGACTACAGTGCTTTAAGAGAATGAATAATTATATACAAAATATACATGGCTAAAAAGGCTATCAGAATAACGTAATTGTTAATGTTCCGTATTACCGGATAAGAAACTTACAATGAAAAACTAAAACAACAGTGGAATTAACATTTCAAGGATATTTACATGGCTATTACAACTAAATCGTCGCAGACTTCTGCTCAGACACAGTGAGGCTACAGAGTGACGAGATCCACACCAATGCAAATCCACTGGGAACCCACTACCTAGTCCAGATTATAGGTTCGCAACGATGAAGTACTTGGCAAACAATGACCTTTGCTACTTTAATGTTTGATATTGCTTCATACACAATGTCACAAATTTGTTATTCGATGGATTCCACCGAAACGTCCTCGTACAAATCGTTAGTACCCAAGAGCAGGACCAAAATCTATGGAGAATAATCCGCATTGAATTCCATTATCCCGATTAATGACCTAGCTCGAGCTCCTGGAAAACCGTTGAAATGCACCATTGTCCTGAGTTGTAGGCCCAGACGGTAATTAAGTTCATCTTAAGACCGAATGAAATCTTTCAAACGTGAAACAAACAAATGTCCAAACAATTGTGCCTTTATGGGCGCCGCCATCTTAAGATTGCAAACAAAGGAATTCGCACGAGACACTAAAATGCACCCAAAGTCAGACTGCAACCGATCATAAACCAACGCAAGCAAGTGAAGCGTTGTTATTAAACAAACGATAACATAAACGATATACCTCGAGTATTTCCACACACACACACACACACACACACACTCACAATTTTATTTTTAAAATATATATTTTTTTTATATATATATAAATGTATTTAACGGAGGCGGAATGGAGGTACGATAATTTTTCTAGCAACTTTCTGCTAACAGCGTTCTCTAAGACTGAGAGAAGGGCGCTTTGCTTTGTCTGCGAAAGGACGCTAAGCGCGTGGTCACGTGACTCGGACCCCGGCGCCCGATTGGCTGAGCGTAATGCAACATTAGGCAACCTATTGTCACAATTCCAATCTGCCCCGCGTCTTTACATAACTTAGAACCAAGTTTGATTCATAAAACCTTTTATGTGTGCATAAAATTTCATTTATTCTGTTGAGTGTCTCTATATTTTAGCTTGAAAGCTGAAAAGCCAAAAGCTTAATTAAGACACTCTAAGGTCTGTTTCCTGTAAAGAACCTGTGCTTGGTGTCTTTGGAAGAAGCTGCCAGCTGAAGTATGACCCAAGACTGTCCAGTTGCTAGGGGAATACCACATCCCATGTAATAGTGCAACCCTATTGCTGTATACCACCTAATTTAATTTTGTACCCAAGCAACCTCCAATTTGCACACACATTAACTGGCAGTAAGGTAAGATTAACATCTGAATATAAATATAAGACATTGAGAAAACAAAGGTGCGATACTCACAAACTTCAAGTGTCATTTGTGACTTTGACCTGCGCACCAAACATAAAACCCCTGACCCTTGCAGTTAAAAGTAGAAAAAATTATCAATTATTACTATACAAGTTATTTTAAATACAGTCGAAACTGACCTAACGGCCACCTGAATTTACCGGTCACCTGCAGACAACGGTCAGTCTGGAATCCCCCCGACGAAAAACACTCTATATTACACTTGAATTTAACGGCCACCTGTCCATAACGGCCAACGGCCACTACATTCCACTCCGAAATTCATGTTTGACCTGAAATCAACGGTCACGCGTCAGTCGTCTCGAGCCGCGAAAATTAAAAACACAGCACATCATGTGTCCGTCTATTTTGCGGTAAAAGCGTCTGATAGCGGTACTTGTCTTTGATATTATAAAAGCGGCCCGCTGCGAGTAAACAAACAATGTGTGCATCCATGACCGGTATGTAAAATTGTTTCACCATTATTATTGAATTTTCATTTTGATTGCATTAAAAGACCAATTGTCTGCAACTCATTTTGCTACCAGTTGTTTATTAAAAATATATTTTATATTCGTTACTTTACATGACTAATCCACTCCTCTAAGCCGAAATGATCCGTAAAACAAAATTGTGTCTTTGTGTCGTATGAACGAATCTGCACTAAAACTAAATTTAGGTTCACATCGTACATGCATGATCAGTTGTTTAACGAAAAGAAGGTTGATATTCAAATGCATTTTTTTTCTCCGGGATAGTGTTTTAGTATGTTGATGCTGAATTAACAAATATAAGTGTACATTGTAAATGAAGTGAAAATACCAAAAATAAACAACGGTTGCGATAGCCAGCTATAAACTGTTAGATGCCCATAATATCACTTTAAACAGGTGACATTAACAATAACAATGTGTATTAATAGCAATTATCGTCTGCATGCATAACGCATTAGCGCGTGAGAAAGTCTATTGATCTGTATCGCTGATTAAGTGTTAAAAACAATATTAAGCTGGCGAGTGTTTTTATAAGAAGGCGATAAGAGGATTAGTGATCAGCTGTAATGGCAAAACATGGACTGATTTGCAACATTTAAAGCGTCTGAAAGCGGTAATTGTCTATGATATTATAAAAGCGGCCCGCTGCGAGTAAACAAATTATAAGGTGTTGAGAAGTTTTTTTTCCGGGGATAATTGTGGGTGTATCTTCTAAAGAAAATTTATCAGAGTTTATGACTTGTTGAAGGTAATTATCGCTAAATTAAATGACCGCTATTTCTTTGAATTAGAACGGTACAATTACACCGTACTATCGGTTTATGACACCGAATCCGCTTTTTAGACTTTTACGGACGTTACGTCAACGGAACGTGACAAGCTTTATTTACTGAATGAATGAGATGCATGAGAAAACAATTATACCAGCGTTGATAAAGTCATTGTTTAATTTAACATTATGAAATAAAATCAATCTTAAAGATATTATTCTCTATTATTCAATGTCCACGCGTAAGTTAATGCTGTTATTATGCTTTGTTAATGCAATGTGCATTTGTTTTACACTGTATGCAAACGACTGGGTGGGGTAACGACGTAGTAATACTACCAACTGACCAACCTTCTTAAAATTGTGATCCAAATTCAACGGTCACCTGTGGACAACGGTCACTTTGATCATTTCCCTTGACTGACCGCTGAATTCAGGTTTGACTGTATGTATTGATCTCTGGAGCGTGGTAAGTGTTGACCCTATTGGCATGATTTCAACAGCTGTAGCAGAGGCCTTCTATAAGACGTTACATGCCAAACAACAAGCCACAGGGCTCTAATTTTTCAGAAAAGAATATTTTTTCACTACATACACATAATAAAACAGGTTGCCCCGAGGGAAGGGATCATTTTAACCCAAGACGCATGATTTTAACAAAGTTGTTAGAGGACCACTATACGATGTTCAACAACAAATATATAATCCAATCCTTAATTGTTTGAGTGAAAAGTACTAAATATTTTTTAAATATGTAAGTCTATATAAATTTATTCACCCTTGGGTATGGCCAGTCTTTACTTAAGGGAAGATTCTTGAAGAAACTTGGTACACAATACAATGATACAGGCCAAAAGCCATAATCCTTTGCCTTAGAGTTTTAGAGAATAATTGTTTAAGTGTTTGCTCTTTACTTATACATGTAAGACAAGCAAGTGAACCTCAGTGAAGTGCCAATGTTTACCTCAGGGATTGTTTTGGTAAAACTTCAAACAAAACTAATTATCAACAAGTATGATTTCTATTTACTCCCTCAATGAACTTCTTTCACCTTTAGTAATTTGGACCAGACAGAAGCAATGTCAAATGTGGTGGTGGTGGTTGTGGTCAGTGGTAGTGTTGGTGGTGGGTGGTGGTGGTGGTTGGTGGTGGTGGTGGTGGTGGGTGGTGGTGTTTGTAGGTGGTGGTGGTGGTGGTGGTGGTGGTGGTGGGTGGTGGTGGTGGGTGGTGGTGGTGGGTGGTGGTTGTGGTGGTGTTGGTGGTGGTGGGTGGTGGTGGTGGTGGCGGTGTTGTTGTTGGTGGTGGTGGTGGTGTTGGTGGTGGTGGTGGGTGGTAGTGGTGTGTGTTGGTGGTGGGTGGCAGTGGTGGTGGTGGGTGGTGGTGATGGTAGGTGAAGGTTGGTAGGTGGAGGGTGGCAGATGTGACTTTGGGTGGCTGTGGTGGTGGGTGGTGGTGGTGGGTGGTGGTGGTGGGTGGTGGTGGTGGGTGGTGGTGGTGGGTGGCAGTGGTGGTGGTAGCGGTGAGTGGCAGTGGTGGTGAGTGGTGGCTTCTATGGCTTCTATGAGTGGTTTCTTCCACGGCTTCTATGGTATTCCATGCCATTCTATTGAATTCCACGGCATTCTATGGAATTCCACGGCATTATATGAAATTCCATACCATATCAAGTCCCCGGTCTTCTGTTGATTTTTTTACTTTGCCATTGATTGCATGGAATCAGATGGAAAGTTAGTGCCAATACTCCATCTCCATCAAAGATGATGATAACCCTTAACTGTACTATCAATGCTCTAATATTTTACCTGTCTACATGTATTCATGTTACTTTATTTAACAACATCAGATAATGCATATCATTAGGTGAAGTGAAGGTAAGATAATTTATCTAGCATCTCACCTTATCCGTTGATTTGGCCATTATAATTTCAATCTTTGGGTTGATTGCATTTCACATTTGACACAATGACACCAGGAATAAAATATAACTAGTGAAGTAGTTTTTACAATTAAAGTTATATTGTACCAGTATCAACTGAAAAATGGCTGCAAATATGTTTTATTTATGTTAATGTTTTAGCCTAATATAATGTTAATTTCATGTTATTTCTGACTGAAACACACTGCATTAACCATTTGACGAGACTTTGCGCTAAATAGATTAATGCAATCTAAATGACTCCATTTTGTAATGAATTACCATATATTGTAATTAATACCACTACTTATATGTATATAATTTCCAATAAAAACAATGTTAACCCTTTACCACTTAGATACGTATTTCAACGCATTTGCAGTCCCTTAGAAATGTTAAATCTAATTAAATGCCTTTCTTACTAGATCCAAGTTTAAAAGCTTCTTTTCAAACCCTTAGTTACTGATGAGCAGCCAACAGCATAAACCCTGAACAACCTGCGAGTTACTGGCTGTTCTGGTTTTATGCTTTTTACAAATAGCAATGTTCAATTTATTTAAGTGGGAAAGGTTTAAATAAAAGGTATGGTTAAATAGAAAATATAACAAGGGCTGTTTGTAAAACATGCATGCCCCCCATATGGGCTGTCCGTTGTAGTGGAAGCCATTGTGTGAATACGATTTTTGTCACTGTGACCTTGACCTTTGACCTAGTGACCTGAAAATCAATTGGGGTCATCTGCGGGTCACGATCAATGTACCTATGAAGTGTCATGATCCTAGGCAAAAGCGTTCTTGAGTTATCATCCGAAAATCATTTTACTATTTCGGGTCACCATGACCTTGACCTTTGACCTTGTGACCTCAAAATCAATAGGGGTCATCTGCATGTCATGATCAAGCTACCTATGAAGTTTCATGATCCTAGGCGTATGTGTTTTTGAGTTATCATCCGAAAACCATTTTACTATTTTGGGTCACTGTGACCTTGACCTTTGACCTAGTGACCTCAAAATCAATAGGGGTCATCTGCAAGTCATGATCAATCTACCCATGAAGTTTCATGATCCTAGGCGTATGCGTTCTTGAGTTATCATCCGGAAACCATTTTACTATTTTGGGTCACCGTGACCTTGACCTTTGACCTAGTGACCTCAAAATCAATAGGGGTCATCTGCAAGTCATGATCAATCTACCCATGAAGTTTCATGATCCTAGGCGTTTGCGTTCTTGAGTTATCATTCAAAAACCATTTTACTATTTCTGGCCACCGTGACCTTGACCTTTGACCTAGTGACCTCAAAATCAATCGATTCATGATCAATGAACCTATGAAGTTTCATGATCCTAGGCCCAAGTGTTCTTGAGTTATCGTCTGACAACCACCTGGTAGACCGACCGACAGACCGACCGACAGGCCGACGTGAGCAAAGCAATATACCCCCTCTTCTTCGAAGGGGGGCATAATTAAATATTTTGTGTATATTAGTATTTGCATATAAATTCAAACTGTTTAATGAGAATACTATTAACCCAGACATGAAAGGTTTAAGGTTCATGGCAATGATATGGAATTTGTAATATGTGATGCTACTTTCTCAAATCGTGTACACACGAGGGTATTAACTTGTTTTTGTATTTACTTTATTTTATCCCCAGACGGTTTGTGTTATTTTGCTCCTGTGCATATTTCATCATTGTGTAATTAAATTGCAATTAAACTGAATTTAAATCTTATGTAATTGTATTTCTTATTTGATGAATGCTATAACTTAGATGTTATTGTATATTAGTGCTGCAACAATACGCCAAAAACCGTATTGCAATATATTGTCAGTTCAAAAACCCGTATTGCAATATATCGCAATATACTGCTAACTTGTACCAAAATTATAACTTGCCAATTACCCAATAATCCCAAAAATTCCAATTTTAAAGCAAATTCTGGTAAATATTTACTATAAATGTGCTCAAGAATAATAAGAAACACAAACATTTGCAAATTTTCTTAAGTATCAAATACATTTTTGCAATTGTTACTATTTAAAGATGTGATGAAATAACGTACAACCGGGGCGTTTTTCCCACTGAACACGCGTAATTCAGCTGACGTGATGTTCCCGTTTTTATACAACACAAAATACACCCATACTTTCCATGTGACGTTCTACATGTCTGTATAATTTTCGCGGCGCTTTTTATTGAGACAAAGGATAAAGCACTTTTTATTTGACGCTATAATTTTTTATTGTCGCGTTAGCATTCAAATTTGGAAGCGTGTTTCCGAAATTCGGATTACAAATAATGCTCAAATCAGAATCGAACGAAACATTTACAGCTGTGCGCAATTAATTCAACGATAATCTGTTCAAAAGCATCGAATGAATGCTCCCATGTAACAACGCTACTCCGTATAATACACTTTAGAATGCTTTTTTTACGTAAAAAATAATTTACACTGCTTTGTTTTGTTTACCTTTTTATCATTATTTCGGATGGCTTTTCTGGATGAAATGTGAATGAATTTTTGTAAAATTTTCGTACCGGTATGATGAAAATCATATCGCAATACAATATGCGGATTGCGTATTGCGATATATACCGATATACTGGTATATTGTTGCAGCCCTATTGTATATGTGTATTTACATGCGTGTACAAGTGATTAATTATGGACTAAATATGAGGTTCAGCAAACCATCTAAGAAGACAAAGGAAACAAAATAGACAGAGGCTTTTCATGTTTCTTAGCATATACTGTTATTTCTATCATGTACAAGATAAAAATTGTTTTTAATATGTTTATGATATGTATCCTCCGCAAATATTTTCGGCTGAGTTTGTTTTTCACACCGTTGAAAATTGCTTGATGAAATAATTATTAAATCGCCATCAACAAATTATCCCCGTAATTAACGCTGTTTGTCGTCTGCTTTAACATTTCTTGATGTGTGATAAATTTGTAATGATTTCAATTTTTAACCAGGTTACCTGGTTAAAGGAATACTGAAAAACACTTCTTTTCTCCATTTGAAGCATTTTTAGCAAAACTGCAACAACACAAATCCCCCAATTTTAGTCAAAACTCTGCGAATTTTTCCCAATTCAAAGGAACCTGGCATATGCCGTGGCCAGCTAATTTTGACGAAACATGTGTTCGGAATTACATTGAGGCGGTGTATTTTAAATCACGCGCTATGACGTTTTTTGATGTAAACATGATCAGCATTGCGAAAGTGTTATTGTTGGAATAAATCATTTACATTTGATATTGGCCTCTGCCTACAATATAGCGGCCAATGGCAAACGTAGTAATAAGACATAAAGCAATCAAACGATATGCACCATTTATTTAATCATTAATGTGAAAAACGCGTACAATTTTTCGGATTGCCGTTTTCGGATACTGTATTTTTTTTGTCCATTATGATTTATTTTCAATGTTCATAATAGAAAAAAATAGAATGACAAATACATTTGCGGTGATACGGAAGGTGTTGTTTATAATATTATGAATTGTATTCACCAGAAATTGCAATTGGAAAAACTATAATAAAAAAAGTATTATTGGTAAGGGCTCTGGGTGGGGTGGGACTCTGTCCTTTATTCTCATGTGTATGTAACTGAAGCTGATATCTGGTTTGTTAAGTGACACCCACAACCTTGATTGTATACTTTATTGTAAAGCCATGATAATATTTTATAAGAAAATGACACACTGACACCCACAACCTTTATTGTATACTTTATTGTAAAGCCATGATAATATTTTATAAGAAAATGACACACTGACACCCACAACCTTTATTGTATACTTTATTGTAAAGCCATGATAATATTTTATAAGAAAATGACACACTGACACCCGCAACCTTTATTGTATACTTTATTGTAAAGCCATGATAATATTTTATAAGAAAATGACACACTGATGTTATGCTTGTTTATATATATATACATATATACAGCGCTATAGATAACTGTTGGGGTATATTGGGTAATCACCCCCTGTTTTTGAAAACAATAGGGTTTTTGTAAATTCAATAGAGTTTTAGCAAAAAAAATCACCCCCTACTTTTGAGCTAAATTGGGTTTTTCACCCCCGTTTTTTTTACTGAATTGGGTAATTTAGGGAATGACATATATAATATAATTAAAATCTACTAATGTTAGGTTAGTAGGTTACTATATTATTTATTCAAATGGAATTCAAAAAGGTACCTGTACATAACAGCAAACAATTACTGAATTTCTGATCAAAGTCTGGTCCTTAAATTTCAAATAGTTTTTAAATTAGGGTGAAATAAGTTATTAACATTTATACCTCAAAATCATTGCTGCTTTACTTCTGTTGCACAGACTGGGTGCAGAATGCACATATCAACTTTTTTTCTGTCCCATCAACGTCAACAAATTCTAACCAGGGATATGACTTTTTCCACTTTTGACAGGTTTTTTTCAATCACGGACTTTCTGTCGTGTTTTTGGATGTCATCTCGCTACTTTTAACTGCTACATACACTGTTTCTAACAAATTGATAACACGAATGATTCGGCACATATTCGCGTGTGCCTACTTGGTTGGAACAATTTTGCGATCGACATATATTTAGCACAACAATCGCGGACGTCTTTCGACCTCGCTTAGACATTTTTATTACGCACCGTTATAGAAACTGAAAGTACAGACGCTTTACAAATACATGCATGTCGTAAATATTTTGGTCAGACGCTTAATTTGCTATGAAATTTAGTCCGCATGGCGTTTGAATAACTCCGACTGTTTTGCTCCTCCGTTTGTGTAACGACTCTCTTTTTGCGTCTACGAGTGGCCATTTTGATTATTTCAGGAAATAAAAGTAGAAATCGGACTGGTCTACGAATAATTACAATAATACCCAAAGATTGATAACCGCTGGAAAGACTGCCGTCTTTTCTTCACAGGACGGCATATAACTATCCGGTACATTTTTGTACGGAAAATAACCAGTCTAAAAATACGCCCGGTGTTCGTAAGAATTGCGTTTCGTGACGCAAGGTTTTTTACGGGAATTACGTTATTATATTTGTATTTGCGTTTTTGTACGCTTTATTTTGAATTTAATTACGTTTTTGGTTATTTTAATTGCGTAATAACGCAAATACGCTTGTTATCTATAGCGCTGCATATATATATATATATATATATAAGCAAGCATAACATCAGTGTGTCATTTTCTTATAAAATATTATCATGGTTATACAATAAAGTATACAATAAAGGTTGTGGGTGTCACTTAACAAACCAGATATCAGCTTGATAAACCATGTTTATCAATATTATATATATATAATAAAAGTAAAAACACGTGTCTGGGATTTTAAACATATATTGATTTAGCCAACGCGTTTCGCATAGATCATCAGGGCATAATACAATATATTACAACGTCAAAATGTCATGGAGATAACGTCATATCAATTATGACGTCATAACGTCAATAAATATTAAATGAAATTTAATTTGGGTTTAAATACATGTATAAAATGTTGTTCTTTTGCTAACCTAGCTGAAATATTGTTCGAAAATAGCTTATAAAATGGAAATATTTTAAATTTTGGTTCATTATGTGAACATTCATCTAAATGTTTACTTAAAGGCATCTGTCTTGTTGAGGGGTCTCGCATTTGTTGTTCATGGACAGATCGCCTATTTCTAAGTTTATCGCCAGTTTGGCCTATATAATATTGTTTGCAGGTGATAAAAACTTTTCAAGAATAATCACGGACAATATAACGTCTTACGCCCCAAAAATAACAAAATTCAAATTAAAAATAATAGACAACAAAATCAGTAACAATACATTTTATTACAAATAAATCGGTAACTGAACATAGCGTTCCGATACACGGTACGGGCCAATACAGACTTTAGAGAAAATGCAAATGGCTGCCGCGATGATTCAAAACAACTGACAAGTGTCCAACTTGGCTAGCATAAGCCCAGTCGATATTTTGATTTTTTTTGTTTATTTTCACCAGTATCTCGCTTATAAGACGCGACCCCAACTGTAACTTATTAATTTAAGTCTCAAAAATGCGTCTTATAAGCGCACGTATAAGGTATATATATTCCATTAGGAATGGGTCCCCTCGCGTTTACTCGTAAATGTTTGGATATCGTAGCTGGAAATTAACATGGAATAAATTGTTGCAAAAAAAAAAAAAGCGACTATGATGTATCTCCTTACATATATATTACCATACCACATCTAGCATTGAAATGTTGGCTACTTCTATAAGGAGTACTGAGTTTTGTATGTGTTAACTTAATTTTATGAAATATGTTGCGAAATATTTGTTGATTTTGAGTATTTACCTTACTTTATTTTTTATCTTGCTAGACTGTATAGTATTGCTGAAATGAGATTTATCTTAATTTAACATGTACTGACCGCATACACCACAATCAAATCAGAGCTTGTTAAATCAGTCAGTACAAAGACATTTTATACGTAACTAAGCTGATAAATTCAATCCCATGTTGTAGTTATCTTAGTTTGAGATAAATATTTAACGTCAACAATCTGAACTAAGATGTTTCTACGATTATGAGGACGATAACCCAAAATGTCCTGTGGATGTTCTAAAAATGTTAACCTGTTTATTCATGTCAGGTGGTTTTACAGGAGATCGTTCGTTTACAAAGGTGAAGTGAATGCAAGATAATTTAAATAGTATCAGACTTTATCAAATGGTTTTCCATTAATAGAACATGGGGTGATTAAACTATTTGTACTTTGCCCTTACATATGATATACAGATAAAGGTTGCACATTTTTAGTACAAAAAGCAGTTAATATTATTATACATTTGTATCAAAGCTTTGGGTTGATTTGTATGACACACTGGGCACACTGACACCTATACTAAAATAGAACACACTTAGTTATTCTTACAAATTCAATTATTATATATCGTCAAAATATTGACTGAAACATGACCGCAATATTTTTGCTCACATTCATGTTTATCTATCTATCTTTATATACTGCTAGTCGCCAACAATTAGCATTACAAGCATGCGCGTGTCAGTGCTAGGAAATTAAGGAAATTTAAGGAAGAAGTGTATAGGAGATAAAAAGTAATACATAATGTATTTAGTTTAAACCTATTTATTTTAGCTCGATTGCATAGAAAGTAATTCCTACTTATTTGAAATGCTCTCGAGTCCCTTTCCTGGGCCTAGAACCAGTACTTGGTGTCTAATTATGGGAGATCGAAAGAACGCTCCCACAGCGGGGATCGAACCCGTGACCTCCCGGTCGCTAGGCGGACACCATATCCATTACACCACGGCGACCTTACATAATGTATTTGTGAGACATAGAAACAAAGGTGATAGTGTTAGTTAAAAGAAGAAATATACAGATAAAAGGTTTAAAAACAGCCAACCTGCTTAGAAACTGTGGTCTAGTTTGGTCACTCCCTGCCTAAACTGGTCCAGGGTAGGTGCCTGTACAATATTGGCTGGAAGAGAGTTCCATAGGACAATAGGATAATAGTGGCTGGATAGAAGGAAAATGTATAGTAGTGGCTTGGAGTGGGGATTTGTCTGAATGAAAGAGGGTGCAGATGTCTAGTGAACCGGATCGGAGAAGTGACGTAGGGAGGCATTGGTACAGCAACCAGTCCGTGGACAATTTTATATACATCAGTAGCCGGGAGTCATACCTTCTGTTCTCAAGTCAACGCCACTCTAATTTGTCTAGCATGTGTGTGACACTGTTGTTATACCAGTAGTCATTTGTAACCCATCGAGCGTTGGAGCATCTCGATCTTGTTGGTGTTGTGGTGGTGTGTGTTGGTGGTGGGTGGCAGTGGTGGTTGGTGGTGGTGGTGGTAGGTTGTGGTAATGGTTGGTGGTGGGTTTAAGTTGGTAGGTGGTGGGTGGCAGATGTGATGGTGGTTGGCTGTGGTGGTGGTAGCGTGAGTGGCAGTGGTTTTTTGCTAAGAAGAGACTATCTTGAAAAGAAAAAAAAGCGGAGGGTTTCACCCCTGATTAGCCTGTGCCAATTCACAGAGGACAGCTCATTTATAAATCCCTGATATAATTTACAATCTATGTCTTCCAATAATGCCTGAGAGTTGACCTGTCAATGGGAATGACAGGGGGACATGGCCTTATTAAAGATAACGCAGTTAATATAGCTTATGACACATTATCCTGTGATAACAAAAAACATTGCACACCTTCCCATGGTACCTTTTTTTATAACTGGACCCAAATCACAGCCACCACAATGCCAGATGTTCCAGCATGTTTGAACAGAATTACAAGTTTTAGGGCAACACATTCTGTTCCTTGATAGCGTCAGATTTTAAATCTGCTACTTCCCGACTTCATTTCGCCTACATAACTGGTTAAATAATTTACCTATGATTAATCAATAGCCACTAGGCCCAGGTAACAAATAAACAAATTTTGATTCCATTGGCGGTGACATTTGAAAAGGTCCGTGTATATACCGTCTTTTCCTTTTTCGTTTTGTATTCGACACAACGAAACATGAGAATTAAGGCATATTCGCTTATATTCCGATTTTCTAATAACCGAAACAAAAACAGTACGAAAACAAAATTAACTTCTTTTTATCGTTTTCTGTTGCACTTATTATAAAACAAAATGCGAAATGTATTTCCCTCTTCAAATTTCGTTTCAATCTTCATACAACGAAAATCAATTATTAAAACTTGGTCTCGTTTACCGTTCTTGGTTTGATATTACGGTTTACAAAAAACGAAAAACGAGTGGCGCTGTTCAAAAATCTATAAATAAAAAAAGATCTTTGCTCTGTGCTGCTGTCTTGGGGAGGTAACTCATTCGTGGCTATTGCGCGTTCTTTTTTCCTTTACATAAGAATACATCACTTTTTTCGATCAGGATGGCTTCTTATGTGCATTTTTGGGGGAGGGAAAGACACGCCGTAAGGGAAGAAGACGTGGATATTTTCAGTTGTTTTAGACCAGGATGGCTTCTTACGTGCATTTTGGGGGGAGAGAAAGACACGACGTTATAGGGTAGAAGACGTGGATATTTTCAGTTGTTTTTCCAAATTATGTGTTTGTCCAAATTGAAATGATCATAATCTGACATCTAAATGTTTCCCAACGTACCGGTATTTCATGTCGATCCAACCGAATTGATAGGGCTATAGTTAGTCTCTTAAGACACTTCTTTTTCTTTTCCCTTATGACACTTTTTTCTTTGCCTCTATACTATGGAAATTCAGTACTAATTTTACAAAAAAAAACTCGTTTTAGTCCTATAATTAGGGAGAGGTCCTTACATTTTAAGAGCTGTAATACCCCTTCCCCTGATTCCCGTATTCCAATTATAATTAACCCTTAGACCCGAATGATGTTTGAAGAAGAACAATAATCGGCGGTGGCTGCTAAAATGTCCCCTTTTTACATCACCGTACATAATAGAATGTTAAAGTTGTATTAGAACTGCCAATATTGAAATAAAGAACAAGACACAAGGACAATAAATAAAAAGTTGTTTGAAGCTTATGAAATGGTTAAGTGCAAGGTGTCTAAAATATCATTTCTAATTCGTTCGATTAAGTACAAATACATGTACATGTTACATTTCACAACTGAACTGTGATATGTCTAGTGCTATTTGCTCTGATAGAGTTATAACCAAACACCTTATATGAAACCGTTTTGCGCTTGAAATAATTATATATAATAAATGTGCCTATTTAATAACTTATTTAAAAATATATTTAATATTCCGGAAAGAGCGCTCAAGATGAAGTAAATGCTTACAAAATATTAACCTTCATATACCTTCATATAATATATACATTGATCCGTAACATAACTTCTCCTCCCATAAGCGAAAAAAAACATATTACATACGAGTCGCCGCACTTCAGTGTGACGCCAATAACGCCGCTAAAAATGACTTTAAATGTTACGGTTCATAAAGAAGGCGAATAGCATGCGTAACGCCTATAGAAACTACTTGCACGCGTTGAAACGTTCCGTTTTTGACAATGGTTGTCTCCTAAAATGGAACTCGAATACAATTATAAAAAAGCTTGTACATCTGTAACTGTTTTCGTGTATGATTTGCAGAGAGAAACGCGCATTCAAGCAAGCGTTGGCTTGCGTGATCTGTTAAAGTGCACGAAAAGTCGAAAAATGTATTATTTTATTCCTTTTATACACATCCAGTTCATGTAAAAAGTCATTCGAAAAATGGAAAAAACGTACCTAAAAAACATTATTCATAAATTTGTAACAATTTCATAGTTGTAACGTATATGGTATTTAAAATAATTGACTTTTATTAGCGTTGATTTATCTATTATTATAATTTAATGGTCTTGTAATATAATGTTACTAGATCTATTTATTTTCCCATCAGAGTAGCCAATAATAGCTGTCCCAAGACTCGACTTTTCTTCGTCTATAATTGTCTACATGTATGTATTAAAAAATATTAAGATCTAAGGGAGAAAATTGCGCAAAAAGATCAATCACGACTTATCTCTCCAAAACAGCGGAGCGCCCCTCGTTTTTCGTATACTGTTTTATCAATTCAAGAACGGTAAATGGAAACAGGCACTGTGTTTCAATTTTCAGATATTGATTTTTGTATAATAAAAATTGAAACGAAATATGAAAAGAGAAATAAGTTTTTTGTTTTGTTATTAGTACACCGAAAAACGATACAAAGAACTCAACGTTGTTTTTGTTTTTTTGTTTTTGTTTTTGTTCTGGTTATAAGAAAATCGGAATATGAACTAATATACATTGATGTTTGTTTTTAGTTGTGTCTAATGCAAACTAAAAATGGAAAAGACGGTATATACACGGACCTGAAAAATTGTCGGAAACGGTAACATTCTAATTTTAATTTGCTGATTACACAAAACTAATGGTTGGGAGAGGTCAATGTAGGCATATTATGGAAAGTTAGGTGGTCTATTTTAGGAGGATAATGTTTGTCGTAAAGTAAGTAAATACCATAAATGACCCATGTTACGCACAGTTCCCTTTTGCAATTCTCGCCTCTTTTTACAGTACTGGCTTTGGTTGTCATGCATGGCAAATGAACGGTTCCTATGATATTAAAAACAAGGGACAAAATTGTCACAAAACCAGGTTTTCATTGTGAAAAAAAAATCTGATAAAGGGAGAAAACTCAAACTGAACTTTTGAAATAACCAAAAAAAATTAACCCCCTTTTTAAGTTTTTTTTTTTTTTTAAATCTATTTTTAGTCGTGGCGACCTTGACATTGGAGATATTGACGTGATACTTTCGTGGGACACACCGTCCCATGATGGTGAACAAATGTGCCAAATGATTTTAAAATCTCACAATGAATGACATAGTTATGGCCAGGACAAGCTCATTTATGGCCATTTTTGACCTTTGAACTCAAAGTGTGACCTTGACCTTGGAGATATCGACGTAATTATTTCGCGCGACACACCGTCCAATGATGGTGAACAAATGTGCCAAATGATTTTAAAATCTGACGATGAACGACATAGTTATGGCTCGGACAAGCTCATTTATGGCCATTTTTGACCTTTGAACTCAAAGTGTGACCTTGACCTTGGAGATATCGACGTAATTATTTAGCGCGACACACCGTCCAATGATGGTGAACAAATGTGCCAAATGATTTTAAAATCTGACAATGAACGACATAGTTATGGCCCGGACAAGCTTATTCCGCCAGCCCGCCAGCCAGCCAGCCAGCCAGCCCGCCCGCATTCGCCAATCTAATAACCAGTTTTTTCCTTCGGAAAACCTGGTTAAAAACTCTGCACCAATTTGTATGCATTTATTTTGTTTTAGCAACAACAAATTAAAGTTTGAATAATGGTCATCAAAAGTGTTATAGAATTTCTTCGGACAACTCAGTATTTATGTTAACAAGGGCTGTTTGTAAAACATGCATGCCCCCCATATGGGCTGTCAGTTGTAGTGGCAGCCATTGTGTGAATATTTTTTTGTCACTGTGACCTTGACCTTGACCTAGTGACTTGAAAAACCTTGACCTTGACCAAGTGACCTGAAAATCAATAGGGGTCATCTGCCAGTCATGATCAATGTACCTATAAATTTTCATGATCCTATGCCTAATTATCCTTGAGTTATCATCAGGAAACCATTTTACTGTTTCGAGTCACTGTGTCCTTGACCTTTGACCTAGTGACCTGAAAATTAATAGGGGTCATCTGCCAGTCAGGATCAATGTATCTATGAAGTTTCATGATCCTAGGCGTAAGCATTCTTGAGTTATCATCCGGAAACCATTTTTCTAAGTTGAGTCACCATGATCTTGACAGCCATTGTGTGAATACGTTTTTTTTTGGCACTGTGACCTTGACCTTGTACCTATGTACCTATGAAGTTTCATGATCCGTTGCATGTGCGCTCTTGAGTTATCATCCGGAAACCATCTGGTGGACGGACGGACCGACATGAGCAAAACAATATACCCCCTCTTCTTCGAAAGGAAGGGGGGGCATAATGAGAAAACTGCCCCCCTCCCAGCAGCCATGTCAGGGTTCATACAGATTTACTTGAATGAAATTCAAGCACTTTTTAAGCACTTTTCAAGGGAAAAATCCAAATTTAGGCATTTTTTAGTCTGAGATACTTAAAAATGTATATTATTTAAGTGTCCAATACTGACAACATTTTTCGCTAAATTGGTCCCTTCTTGCTTAACATTCTTTGTTACTTACAGCAGTCTGCACTACACTGATACCATAACAACTGTTTTAATCAAAAGTAAGATCTTTCATTAAGATAATTTAGTACCGTAATTGACCAAAGGCATTACACATACCAAAACAAAACCCGTTATTTGTATTGAATATGTATTCTAAATGTTCATCTTCTGGTGGCTTTACAACGCAATTTCCCCCATACTAGCCATGGATCTCTATATCTGTTCTGCATACTTAGAATTGGCGTTGTCAATAACCCAAAGGTACTTCAAACACAACCCTTTCTGAAAAATGCACTTATTCACTGGCATATTTCAACTTGTCAGCACCGTAATGGCATAATGCATACAAAAAAAACCAAAGTAGACCAATTGGCGACAGATGAGTAGTAGTTACCTCCCTTACATTATAAAACCCGTACCGATCCAGAACCTGCTAGTATAAACAGATCGGAACTGTCATAAATTAAATCTGGAAAAAAACTACGACTTCGGACTCATGGAAAAAACATGAAAATATGTATTTTTGTTTTTAGTACAGGCACCGTGTACTTAAACAACGCCACTCGCTGAGGTGTGCATCTAATTGTGTTCGCTTACCAATATGAACCCTGCGATGAGTGTTCAGATCAAATGTCGCGGGGCCGTTTGCCATAAGGCGAACACCCGAATCACTGCAGACCCATAATATATACCGCCATGTTCATTGTGTTCGCTTAAAATAGAATAATGCAACATAAACGTATTGTATTGATCGCTTTCATTTAAACGTGATAATGAATAATGTATTCCACACCCATGCCCATGACAGTGTTTTTGTCTTATAAAACGCCGCGTATAAAAGAAAACAGTGTTCGCACCTAGCTGTAGGATACCGCACCTGGAGGAGTGTTAATTGAGTATTTGATTATTCAATTAACAGTTTGAAGCTAAGGAGAACTCATAACTGATTGTAGTAATCGTATTATCCCGAGTCTCCAGATTACCCGATACATACGTTTCAACTGTCTCATGCAATTGCATACATGCAACTTCTCCCATCTTTATTCATTACTCAATAATCCCATATATGCCCCATTTCCATTTTTAAAATCAAATTATGGGTGGGTAATATAGATGATTAGAGTCATAAACACAAACGTTTGCAATTTTCGCAAGTATCAAATGAATTTCCTCATATGATTCTATTTAAAGATTTGATGAAATAAGCGCCCAATCTAGACAGTTGTATTGGAACATGTGTAAATCATCGGACACGGTATGCGCGCATCGTGTACAGCTATTTTAGGTTACAACTTCTACATGAAATAAATGAATTTCTTTTTTCTGATAAAAAGCGCACGAAAATTGGCGTGGGTCTGATAGGTGGAGCGATCAATATCATCGGATCAATATGACGTGAAATTATCTGAAAGCTTGGAAATAATGAATCCATTTTTAACATTTGTAATTGTTGTTATTTCATTTTCAAGCACTTTTCCAGCCAAATTCAAGCACTTTCTAAGCCCTTTTCAAGGCTTAGTATAATGGTTGAAAATAAGCACTTTTAAGCACTGAAGATCGATTTAAAGCACTTTTCAAGATAAACATTAATTTTCAAGCACTTTTCAAGGTCTGTCCGAACCCTGTATTAGGCTAGTTGACCACGTGACCTGGAATATCTGTCAGTCGCTCTGTTTTACTGTGAAATCAAGTCATTGTTTTACGAAATGACGTCATTATTCCACAGAAACTCTCCATTTAAAACTCTTTTACAGTGTAAATAAACGATGCAAAAAAGCATAAAATAACAATAGATGTGTTTGTCAGAAACACAATGCCCCCTATTGCGCTGCTTTGAAATAAAATAAATTTCAACATATCATTTGGCAGGTTTAGAAATCTCCTTTTTAAAGCTTATTACTTCCCTTGGATTGAATTTTTTCACTTTTGACCTTGAAGGATGACCTTGACACTTTACCACTCAAATTGTGCAGCTTCATGAGATACACATGCATGTTAAATATCAAGTTCCTTCAATATTGCAAAAGTTACAGCCAATGTTAAAGTTTTCGGACGGACGCACAGACTGACAGACAGACTGACGGACAGTTCGACTGCTATATGCCACCCTACCCGGGGCATAAAAAGAAATATATGTGGTATGATAAATAGACTAATAGGTTAGTGATGTGGGTGGAAAATTGTTTTCTGGCTCGTCGGAGAATGTCAACGGTTCGCCTTCGGCTCACCCGACAAATTCCTCTGACTTGCCAGATCACCATTATCCATCCACGTCACCAGCCTATTATTCTTTATTCCTTTACTTTGTGTGTGTTATTGACAACTGCAGTTAAACTTTCGAAATTTTCATTAATGTTATTTCTAAAGATATTCTTGGTTCTTTGTTTAACTATGTGCGTTTGGCTTTGTTGCTCCTGAATCTAGCATGCTGTTAACATCTTTGTGGATCTGTAGTACTTCTTAAGTCGATTGCTATACATGTAATTGTGTCTCTGATTCAAAATTAGTCTTTGTTTCTGCATACACTGCCATTATACATATTTCACGTCTCAAAAAAAGGGAACCAGTATTAAAACCCCCAAATTTTAGCGTAGATTACTATTGACAGGTGATCACTCTAAACATCAAAATCAGACCTCCGATATCAACCATGATAGAGCGGCTATATCTGAAATCCTCCGGAATGCGGTGAGCCAGTAAAAAACTTCCCCGTCTACATAGTGTCTATTGTATTGACCAAAATGATTTAAATCCCGCTCTCAACATCTTATTCTTGTCAAAATCGATTTGATACTTTTGAGAATTATTTTACTAAGTTACACTTATGTAAAGTATTATACAGCTATGGTATATCTTTGTTTTGTTCAATTATTGATAATAAGTTAATGGGTAACACGTATTCTCTAAAATTTGCATTAGCAAAGAAAAAGACAGATACACATTCAGCCTCCTTATGAAATCATATATCGCAGTAATAATAATTAATCAGTATTATTTGAACTTGATTTTAAATAGACATCAAAATCCATTGAGGCTATAATAGCTTGAAAATTGATATTATTATGTGTAGTATTAGTATTCCATTTAATAAACAGTAATTCTGGTAGTATATGCAAATGTGAAGTCTGCAGTACAAATCACACTTAAAACCAAAATAGTATAAATTAGTTTTAAAATAAGCAAATTGACCCCGTTGAAATTTAAACCTTGAAGCATGTTAAACATGGTCAAAACATGGTTCACTGTGCCGTTGACTCACTAACTGTGGCTTTGACTCTGGTCAATCATCACAATCATCAGCATTGACTGAATATTGACTGTGTTATAAAGACCATGTTTAAAGAACCATGAAATATTGTTAGTTAAAAAAATTGTCAAAATCAAGTTTATAAGCATTGAATTGTATAACTTAAGTGTCTGGTTCTAATTGTGTAAGCAATAATGTAATATTTTAATTATATAACATGATTTACACTGGAATTGTTACAGTTAAAAGATTGTCCATGATGAAATTCATTCATGGTTTTTAGTCTTTGTTTTACCTTGATTGGAGGTCAACAGCAATTTCTATATAATAAATCATTGCCCATTTCATACACATTTTACATATTTGATGTTAAAACAAGATGCTAGATTATATTATTAAACATTTAGACAAATAAATGTTTCTCATCAGGTTTTTGTTGTTGTTAATCATGTTACAAATGTATTGTCCCTTACTGACATTCATAGTTAAAAGACATCTTGTCTCTGTCTGTCCATGATTCATAGTCAACAACACACTAAACAAGAGGGCTAAGATGGTCCTTAGCCTAGTTTGCTCACCTGAGAGGAGTCAAGTATTCAATCTTTGTCAAAAATATTACCCAGAGATCAAGGATTCTGCCAGATGAGTCAGATACGATTATTACTTTGATTTGCATCAAGAAATGGACCTTGTGACCAAGATTTTGACCCCCCATCGCCCAATGTCAAACTTTGCCTACATATCATCAAGAACAAGATATTTGTTTGTCAGAAACACAATGCCCCCTTCTGTGACGCATTTATTTTTTAATTATATCCCTTTAAAAATAATACTTCCCTTGTGAAAATGATCTGTACCTGGCAAATTAAAAATAGAAATTATATCCCTTTAAAGCTTGTTACTTCCCTTGGATTTTTTTTACCTTTGACCTTGAATGATGGCCTTGAACTTGACCTTTTACCACTGAAACTGTGCAGCTCCATGATATACACATGCATTCCAAATATCAAGCTGCTATCTTCAATATTGCAAAAGAAATATCGAATGTTTATGTTTTGGGACGGACGTACAGACACCATATATTTGACCTTTGACCTTGAAGGATGACCTTGACCTTTCACCAATCAATATGTGCAACTCCATGAGATACACATGCATGCCAAATATCAAGTTGATATATTCATTATATTGCAAAAGTTATGGCCAACAAAGTGTTCGGACGGACAGAAAGACTGACTGATGAACAGTTCAACTGCTTTATACCACCCTTATATACTGGGAGCATAAAAACATCCTGGTCAAGTACCTTCATGATTGGACTAAAACTATTGCATCTAGTGTGTTTACACGGTTTTTGTAAGATTAAAACCAATCACCTTGATTTTGTCCCCACATTACCAAAGGTCAAACTTGACCTATATATTGTCCAGACAAACATCCTAGTCAAGTTTTATCATTGGTGAACCAAAACTCTGGCGTATAGAGTGTTTACGAGGTTTTTGTAAGATTTGACCTGATGATCTACATTTTAACCCTTCATGACCAAACATCAAACTTTGCTTACACAAATAAATATTATTACCAAAATTCATAAAATCTGAAACAAAATTGTGACCTCTAGTGTTTACAAGGATTTTGTATAATATAATGAAAATTATGACAATCTAAGGGCAATAATTCTGCAATTTTGCCCGTTATAAAACTTGACTGAGATCTTGTGGCAATATAGCTTTATAAACAGCAACTTTCAAAAAGAATGCTTGAGAAATCTGAATACTAGAGTGTTTACAAACCAAATGTGGACGGACGGCAACGGACAAAGACCAATCCTTAAACCTCACCTGAGACCAATCCTTAAACCTCACCTGAGCAATCAGGTGAGCTAAAAAGTGTGTTTTGTTTTCACCAATCTGAGTCATTTACTACTGATGCCCTCACAGATAAAGGTACATACCATAGGTTTCAATGTATAGCGCGCTTCCGTGTATAGCGCTCAGGCTGTTTTTTAAATGCAACAAGAGTGCCAAACTGTCACAAGATACGCCCGTTCGAAGGTTTTGGACACCATGCTCAATGCTTGAAATGCACTAAGTGACCTCAAGACCTAGTTATTGACTTGGCATGACCCATATATGAACTTGACCTAGATATCATTTAGATGTAACATCTGACTAAATTTGGTGAAGATCAGATGAAAACTACTTCAATTAGAGAGCGGACACCATGCTAAATGCTTTAAATGCACCATGTGACCTCGTTTTTGACCGGGCATGACCCATATTCGAACTTGACCTACATATCATCTAGACACAACTTGTAACCAAATTAGGTGAAGATCAGATGAAAACTACTTCAATTAGAGAGCGGACACCATGCTAAATGCTTGAAATGCACTAAGTAACCTCGTGACCTAGTTTTTGACCCGGCATGACCCATATTTAAACCTGACCTACATATCATATAGATACAACTTTTGACCAAATTTGGTGAAGATCGGGTGAAAACTACTTCATTTAGAGAGCGGACACCATGAAATCCTTGAAATGCACTAAGTGACCCCATGACCTAGTTTTTGACCCGGCATGACCCATATTCCAACTTGGCCTAGATATTGTCTAGACTCAACTTCTGAGCAAGTTTGGTGAAGATCGGATGAAAACTATTTGAATTAGAGTCCGGACAAAGTGGCGCCGTTGAAAATGCACTAATTGACCCTATGACCTAGTTTTTGACCCGGCATGACCCATATTCGAACTTGGCCTATATATCAACTAGATGCAACTGCTGACCAAGTTTGGTGAAGATCGGATGAATACAATTTGAAATAGAGTCCGGACAAAGTGGCCCCTTTGAAAATGCACTTATTGACCCTATGACCTAGTTTTTGACCCGGCATGACCCATATTCGAACTTGGCCTGGATATCAACTAGATGCAACTGCTGACCAAGTTTGGTGAAGATCGGATGAATACAATTTGAATTAGAGTCCGGACAAAGTGATGCCTTCCGCCCGCCGCCCGCCGCCCGCCCGCCGCCCGCCCGCCCGCCAAGGGGTTTCACATAATACGTCCCGTATTTTATACGGGCGTATAAAAATGGAGAAAAAAATATTTAAAGACAATAAAACCACCAAATCGGACGGAAAATGGCCGCCATGTTACTATTGCAAAATCCAATAATCCTGGGCATTGGAAAGCTTAATTAAGCATTCAAAATAGGAAGCGTCATTATGATTAGGAGCATGGGTTGCATAGCTTTTCTGACAATTTTGTAATTTTCTAGCAAAAGATTAACAGTCTACGTGCATTTCGTGAAAAAAAAATATTAAAAAATTTCTGTCAAAAATAACAAAACGGCAGACGCACTATTTTTACCAGTTAGGACATATTATTATGAACTTTTCAACTGTAAATAAAAACGCAAGTAATAGTACTGTTTGTGCTTTGTTGATAAAATGGTAACGGTCCCTGTAATACAAGAGATAAAACAAGAAATAAAACAAGAACACCGCATAGCGGGTGCCAAGTTACGCTTGGCTGTGGGTGCAATTTTGAAAAAATGAAAGTAAATGAATTACCGTGGTTCTCAGTGATATTTTACAAATTGACTCAAAAATGGGTGTGGCGTGTAGAACGCATCAAGGTGCATCTTCATAGGTGGAAGCACTTTGATTTTAGAGCCTATTTTTTAAGTTTTATATTAAAGGTCAAATTGACCTTAACCTTTGACCTTTGACCCAAAAATCGGTGTGGGGTGTATAACTCATCAAGATGCAACTACATTATGAAGATTCAAAGTTGTAGGTGGAAGCACTTTGATTTTTGAGCCCATGTTAAGGTTTTAGCATGATGCGGACGGCGGACAAGCTGGGTATGACAATACCTCTGGTATTCTTATAAAATGGCTGAGGTTCTAAAATCACATGCAAATTTACTTTCACTTTTGTAAAACAATTATTTATAGTTGTTCATTTGTGTTTTGTTTTGTTTCATATTTTTTGCTTACGAAAGTAATCAAAACATATGAAAGAAGCGATGCCAAAACATTAAAGACATCAGAGTTTAATAAAATTGCGTCAAACCTTATGTTATACAGTATAAAATGCAGTCATATACAAAATGCAAGCATATCCTCGGAACATGTATAATTCTCAGCAGATTTGTTAAAATGAAACAGTTTTATGGTTATACATTAATAATTTATTACTATCATAATTAAATATGTTCTTTATAATATTAGCTGTTTAAACATATGAAGAAACCTATATTTGTAGCACAGAATCAGGTTTACCAATGACCAGTTTAGAACCACAGATAATACAGAAAACAGATTCCATGTACAATGTGAACCCCAGGATAGAACACCAAAATACAAGATGCAAGGAGAGTACCAAATAAGAGAAGACTTCAACAGTCATTTGGTACAATTTAATGTGACATTTGTTTTGTGACCAGTTTTTATCGCTGGATTCAAATTTGAACAACTTTTGTAGAGAATCCCTATGAATTTACATCATTACGCATCAATTAATAAAACCTAAGTAAAAAGTCTTTTCAGAATATAACAAGTTATAAGTAGTTGTTTGGCTATTTAAATGTTTCAAAGCATGTGTGATCCCTAGAATGTGGCATATTCAGAATCATAATTGACTTGTTACATACATAAAAGAGTTAATCTTATCAGATTAGTGTGACTTAGCCACTTTAATACGTTTTAAGTTGACACAGAACTATGCACTTTTTATGCATGTTAATCATCGTTTTAGTGAATGGGTTCAGAATATTATCGTTTAATAACTAATGATGTCAGGCTGATCGAAAACAAAGTCACCAATAATCAATTCTCTTCTCGCAAAATCATAGCTTGGGGATTTAGGTTCATTTATCAGCAAAATCTTGCAAACTTGTAAGCAAGCACCAAATTTTCCATGAATGTACCTTAATATGTGCTCTTTCCAAAAAACCTGTAAGCAACCAAAAATAATAACATGGCGGCCATCTTTTACCAAAATGGCGGCTGCATAATTGTGTATACAATTTTTATTGAAAATCAAGGTATTTGCACTCAGAGACTAATGAAAACAAACATTTTTCAGGTTGCTTTGTTGTTAAGAATGTTAAAAAGATACAATTTATCTTCTTTGACATTTAGATGTGAAATATTGTACATTTGTATCAAAATTGTCGCAATTTGCACAATAATTGTGAACCACATATGTATGTATATATCACAATAAAGTTATAATATAAAGACAATACACACACATGTATGGCACACATAAACAGCTGTGTTAAAACATGTTGAATAAATAAATATATATAGCATTTAAAAAGAAAACTATTTTACACCTAGGGGTGCGCTTATTATGGATTTATTGGTATCAATTGTTGGACAGTACCTTCCAAAAAAATAAAAATAACACAATATAAACCACAATCATCACCTTTGTCATAAAGACTAGCTTGAACTTCAAGATTATTAAGGCCAAAAAAAAAATAGTCTTGGTTCAGGGAACCCAACCGACCCTATTTTTTGCCCCCGACCCTAACGATTTTTTTGGTCCATGGAAAAAAATCTGATGGCGAAAATGCTAAAATCTCGTAAAATTTCATTGCAAACAGCCACCATTTAAACCTGGATTGGGTTTCTATATTTTTCTCTTTGTTTCAATGAAAGTGTTCGCAATCTGAACAGTGAACAAAAACCGGTCTGCACCTGTATACGAGACATCGCTTGACCTTATTGTTATTGAAGTGCGCATGCTAGCTGGCCAATCAACATTGAGCTCGCTTACACATGAAATGACGTTGTTGAATGAAATGTAAAAATCGGTGGAGCTATGAAGTAATATTCGGTCATTCATGCGCAGACACTGTGCACTTTGAATACACAGTTAATATTGTCGTCTGCAAACAAAATAGCGGCCGGTCGCAAATGGCGTATTATTAAAGATTAAAAATGAAAAGAAGCGTGACAATAATTTAATTATTTCCAAGCTGTCTATTGATCTGAATTTAAAAGTGATAATTAAATAATAAGTTCTTTGTCGATGATGTTACAACTTTCTGCCAATTTCCGATCGAAATGAAAAGATGATAATTAATTAATTTGTTTGTTTTACTCGCACACTATGCTAACTGACAGCAGCGTATTTTAATCAAATGAAAATGTGAAAAACACGCGCGGTTTAATTGTAATTAAAGTTTTGATTTTTCAACACATAAGAAGAGTCATTCATCTAGTCTACTAAAAAAATGGAAGTAACCACTTTGTCTCTACAGTCGCTAACATGGCGTCTTTAACCTTAAAGCATCGTTGGACGAAAAAGAGTCATAACAAAAAAAATAAATTAAAACGCAAAACACTAGAGCATTCCAAGAGTCATGGAAACTTGACAACAATTGGCTTCGCTTTGATAATGAATCAAAATCAATGTACTGTGACGCCCTTAGCCTGTACAAACCAATAGCAACATTCAAATTTATGTCACTTCCTGTGCGATGCGCTCAAACCCATAGCCATTTTGTCAAAAATGTACCAGAAGAAAGACTTGTGCTATACTGAGGTTACCCTCCTTTTGACAGCCACTATTCAGACTCTTGAGCATCTGTCGGAGACTAGGTCAGGTCTCATGATGAAAAAAATTCTGAAGGTCACACCCCAAACACCAGAGACTGATAAAGATGGCGTGTTCACTTTTGAATATGAAGGTCACACTATCACAGACAGACAAACAAAAAATGGTTGGCTCAAAGAAATTTTGGGCCAGCGCTAGCCCTGAAGAAGTGCATAAAGAGCTAGGAATATTGAATAATATACAACGACTAAATACCACATGTGCAATGTTAATCATTTGGTCAGTGTTTAAACAATCATGGGTGCAATAACTGACCCTTTTCACCCTGAAATCAGTCGACTGGTAAAAAAAACAAAAAAACAAAAAACCTACCTACCCTCCTACATTTTTCTGGCCATGTTCCCTGAACCAAGACTATTATTTTTTTGGCCTAATAATAGTTAATTGTATATCTAGAGGTGCAACATCATTACTTGAAGACTTATATTTATTGACTCTTCTAAGTTATGTGTGATTTATCTTGTTTACTGACTTTTAATTGAGTTTGAAATACTAGCAGTGTTATTCAGAACTTCTCTCCTTATAATGTTTATGAACTTTCTTTATTCACATATATTGATTAAGGAGCGTTAGGTGTTTTACTATGGTATGATTAAACGTATGCTATTATTAAGACATTTACTGGCACTTTATTGTAATTGGTACTGTTTACATACGCCCTACAATCAATTCAGAGTATGAAAACTCATAGTCCGAAGATTGCTTTATATTGAATATGTAACTTGGCTGATAAAATGGCAATCTATATTGCAACTATCATAGTTCGAGATAAATAAATGATGTAAACACTCGTCAATAGACTTTATCAAGATAAATTTGGATAAAACCCCAAACATGTGTTGTTGACGTCCTAGCATTTAACCTGTATATGCATATCAGGTGATTTTACAAAATGCGATCATTCATGTGATGAGGTGACCTAAACATAAGATAATTCAAATATTATCTATGTTTAAGATATTTCATTTATAGAACGAGGGATGATCAAATCAAGGTGTCCTTTTCTATAACATGTGATATTCAGATAAAGGTTGCACGCTATTAGCCAAGTCAGCATTAAATGTTTTGCATGGAGATTCAATCGTTTCATTGATTTGCAGTATACAAATGACACGCTGACCCCAAAATATAAAACCTAGTGAAAAACTTCATAATAACGTTACAACTCAATTTTCATGAACTCGCTGTAAGGATTGTTACATTACTTTTCAGACAAAGTCTAGTATCGTTCTATTTGCGAAAACAAAACCATATTTTTCAAAACTAAGCATATTTTAATCAATAGATGTAAACAAGAGTTTATTTAAATTTATTTACCTTGGATTAAATGTCCTCAAATGTGTCACTCGCATCTTGTTAGTGATAGGTTACACGCATGATTCAATCAACACTGGATAATTCTAGGTAGCAATTAGCTGCTGATAATATCAGCTTGATATACAGAAAACATACCTATAATAGTAGATTTGTGTATTTCAATACATTTAAATAAACATGTGTTTTAATGTTTAGTTGTGTCTTAATAGACTGAAAGGAGGTATGATTCTTGAACTTCCGTAAAAATACTCTACATCAATATAATATGTTTGTGATTTTGTAATATCTTCAATACCGTTTATGTAGTTGTTCACAAACAAATGGAAATAATAACTACAAATGAAAAAGTATACATACTGAGGTACCAGTAAACCTATTGTAAACACTTGTAATTTAAAAAAATTGAAGAGGTGTGATCACAAAGAAGACACAGGGGGCCAAAGTACGTTGACTCTGGAAAAGTGACATGCATAACTTAGTGACAAATCTTTAAAAACAGACATAGTAATACACACACTTAGTATTGCTAGTGGGACTATTCAACACAAAATATGTAAAACGAGAGCGCCGATGGCGTTGAAAGCATAGTTGCAAGATACAGGGAAGTTGCTGCTGAAGTAAATGTTTAGGTCAAAATATACTTAATAGTTTCCTTATATGTTTCAATGTAAAAGCGACAAATTTAAGCGAAAATAAATACAACATTTTGCACATAGAGGCCCCATAACCATACCTTTTCATGACGGGCACTCTAAGCTGAATCGATTTAAGCAATAAAAAAGATATGTCATGTTCAAACCGAAATTCGACTCAAATCAAAATCGACTGTTTTTGCACCTTCTTTTTTCGGCCGTTTTCTATTGGATTGTAACCTTTTGCAGTACCATTTTTTACCTTAATCTCTAACTTTATCCTATTTCAGGTATTTAATAGTGAACACTTATGCTTACCCTATCAATATCTCCAAACCATAAAACCACAACAACAGTCTAAAGTGATAAACATGCCTTCGAGGAAAATATGATGATTTGTTTAGACAGGGACCTATACAGTATAGGTCCCTGGTATAGAGAGTACAGACCTTCATGACTGGTTATGACTGGTTATTCATGACTACCAAAATGTTCTATTTTTAGAAACGGGAATTCCAAATCGTGACGAATGTGAATGGTTACAAAATGACATAACTATGAAAATAAATAGGTAGAATTACAGTATTTCACGCATACCATTATGCAACCATCAGTTTTCTTTTCCTACTTGATACATTTACGGCATTTCATTTAATATTTTACAGACACAACACTCGTCCAGAATTTGGGCGAATCCATTAAATTTGATGCCACATTAAAACCGTTAGCTCTACTGGTAACGTAAATTTCTGGCTCAAAGTAAATCATTTTAATTTCAATTAACACATCTCTGTTACACTACGCGACCCGTGATTTTTGCATACATCTCGCATCACTGCGACGTGATTAATAGCGGTGATTTTGAGCGACAAGAACATTTGGGTTATGTCTCGGCGATTCCACGGTGACCATCGCGTGATGTATCACGCTGTTAGGCAATCAGGGCGAATTACCGCAAACCGCTGTGATATACCCTTTTTACGCGATTTGCGTTGACGGTCACACCTACATGTAACATATACACTCACATTTTACATTGCAATAATAAACCTTGTATTGTTGTTGTATACAATGGGTGTATAAGCTAGAAAACTCCTTCATTGCTTTATCCATCCGTTTAACCGATTTTAATCGCTTAGAGGTTAAACGACCTTCAACAGTTAATTGGTGTTAATCTGTTGTGTAATGTCAATAAAGGTGTGAAAAACTCCAGAGTCAGTGTTTATTACATGTATTCCCTATAAGAGCAGTACGTGTAAGAAAAATAAATAAAATAATCCAGACGATTTATTTATATGCTAACGCAGTAACTGTTAACATGTATTCACTTTTATTTTTCCCCGGGCAGCACGTTTCTTACATGACTGCGTATGAAGCAATAAAACATTTTTTGTGCATGATCGTATTGCATTCAATCTAAATTTAAATTCGCTCGTCCAATGAAAGCTGTGTCCCATAATGAACTGTACTCTTTACACTTCTGAAAAATGACGCAGGCATATGGTTGTGTTTATGAAATTCTTGAACATATTTATTGTCATAAATGTTTAAGATTATTTTTTTAGTATATAATGTTGTAATTATATTGGATTATCGGATAAATGTGAACATTTGAAATGGTACGATTAGGTTTATATTCATGCATTGGAGAATCACTGATGTCACTGAATTATCCACTGCGATCACGGCGAATCGTGGCGAATCACCACAAAATTATCTTGCATTCGCACAATGGCGGAGCGACAAATCACGTGAAATCTCTGTGATTTTTCACTCAAAATCAAACTGTCCAACGTGACTCCTCGAATTTGGCAAAAATCACGGGTCGCGTAGTGTACTTTCAAACTCTACTTCATAAAATCCATAGACAGGCAGGTCAGAATCCATGTCATAAATCAGAAAACATTCATCGTACTCCGCTATTTTTTTTACACATTTACAAAGAACGAAAGTGCTTTATGCCCCACTTCCTGTTGAGAATATTTTAATTTCTATTTATAATTAACCAATGAAATTCTACATATCCTTAAACCAGGGCCTAATGAATTTGACCTCTCCCAGAACAGTAAACAAAGGAAATAGAAAGGAGGTGTGAGATCACTATCAACCAGAACAGAATTGTTTTACAAACGAAATTTGTTTTACCGTATTTTACCATGCATAGCGCGCAGTTTTTTACCTTCAAATTTCAAAATAAAAATTCAGTGCGCGTAATACATTGACACAACGCTTTCCTGGTTGCTAAATTGCAAAAAATCCATTTCGTAATCGTAAATCTTCACAATTGCCGCCATTTTTGTTATTGCAAAAAAACTACACCCTATAATGTTATAGACTGAAGGGGCCGTTGTCGAAACAACAAATAGCGGGAAAGGTTAGGAATGAACGGGGTAGTAATAGTTTTGACAAAAATTAAAAGATGAAAAAAAATGTCTTTGTTGGTGTTTTCACACTTCTTCATTGATTGTTCATTAAAAAAAATCGAGGTATATTGATCCCTGTGCGTCGCGGTATTGTTTGTTAAAGTTTTTGTTGTCATGAAAACTCGTTGATTTACAACGCAAAACGTCTTATTTGAACTGAGGCTAATTATTTCAATAATATTTCTCAACTTCGCTTTTGCTTTACTTTGATAATTTAATCCAAAGTTTAATGTTAGCATTTCCGAAAATTTGCACTCTATGTGAATTGACAGTTTGACGTCATCAAAGGAAAGCCGCTTCCTGTCTGCAGCAATAAAGCGACAAGTTTCTCGCCGACAAAATTGGCTTCCTTTGTCTAGCAATCAACATGCCGAACCAATCGTGTGTTTGTTCCTCAATGGCAATCGTCCAATTAAATAATAGCACGTGCAAAGCTTCGCCTTCGAACCTTTTGCAGAGAACGGAGGTGGAGTTCAACGGTTAATTGAGCAAGTGTTTTACGTAAGTTGAGTTCCGATTTGCCGAAATTACTAGGCCCTAAGCATTGAAACGACGAATACATTTATCAATGATTTTCCGATCTCTGCATAAATATGCTACTGTGCGAGTATACTACGTAGGTTACAAACCAACAATAGAGATATAGACTCGTTTTATTTTCTTTCAATAGAGACAAACAAATAATATTTGTCAAATGGCTTTACGCCGATAACGCCAACTGTATGGAATTGAGCGTTCGGGTGTATTGTTTGTCTTACTATAAATACTTATCAACTAGACGCAGTGAAGGCGCGAAATACCGGGTCAAACTGGATTTATTGGGGAGCATCTCTTAATGGGGAAATATTTAAGTCGATGAAAAATAAAATGGGATCCACGGACGATTTGCGTAAAATTGGACATTGAGATGTTGCGGGTCTGCAGAAGAAGATGTCATACGATGTTGTGAGCGGCAGGTAATGAAAATGTTGCACTGTTCAAATGTGAGGAATAGGTAACAGTGGTTCGAATTTAACGCGCAGGGGTCTTGAAAAAACATGCGCAGCGGCAATAAGGACATAACGGTGTTTTCGAGAAAATAATCTTAAAAATTGTCGAAAATATAGTGCTATGCAACCCATGCTCCTGATCGTATAAACGCTCCCTACTTTAAAACAAAAAATTAAGCGCCCGAAAAACTCAGATTAAATGATAGCGCAATATAAGAATGGCGGCCATTTTCGGCCAAATTTTCAGGTTTTTGGTCTTGAATTCTTTTTTTTCTCCATTTTGGCTTTAAAAAATCGCATGCGCGTTATACATGGTAGCGCGCTATACATGGTAAAATACGGTAGTTTCTTAGAAGGTTTAGAAGGTAAAACGGTCTTAGAAAAATTCACTAAAAACGTTGTCAGCAATATTCTTGGAAGAAAACGTTAGAAAAACGTTTCTAAATAAAAAAATGTTAGAATTACCATATACTATATTAAATAGATATTTCGTCTGATTTTTGATCAGGTAAGGCTTCATAATGGTCAACCGTTCCATGTCGGTTTTCGAAATGTAGCTCTAACATAAGCATAGTTGCGTAACCGCAACTATGCTAAAAACCGTTTTTTATTTCTTATACTTTTCATACTGAGGATACACTGATATTCACCATCGGACACGCTACGTACTGATATAATTGTAACAGTCTGACATGCTACGTACTGGTACTTGACATGCTACGTACTGGTACCATGTCAAACTCTCACTTGCTTCTAAGGTATACTGGTATAATTTTAACAGTGTGACATGCTACATTCTGGTAACAGTGTCACAGTCTGGCATGCCACATACTGGTACCATTATCACAGTCACAGATGCTAAGCACTGGTACCATTTTTACAGTCTTAAATGCTACCTACTAGTACTATTGTCACAGTCTCAAAATAACAATGCAACTGCAACTTTTAACTAGTTTTCTTATGCAGTGTTATACAGTACAGGCAACGTGTACTTGAACAAACGCCACTCGTGGCGGTGTTCATTTTACGGTGTTCACTTACCAAACGACCCCCGCGATGGGTGTTCAGATCAAATATTCGCAGGGGCCATTTTCCATAAGGTGGACACAGTGAATCACCGCGGACCCATAATATCTACCGCGATGTTCATCGTGTTTGCTAGAAATAAAATAATTGAACATAAACGTAGGTCGGTACCAATTTGCAGAAAGAATCTACCGTGTGTTTGAATGTTATAGGTGTCATTTGGTGTCTAAAAAATTAACAACGATTACGAACAATCACAATCGATTACCGCATACATGCAAACATCCCGTCTCTGTCCATTACCCGATTATCCCAAGATTTCCGATTTCATGCAAATTCTGGTAAATGTTGACGATAAAAGTGTGATAGAAATGCAAAAATCACAAACGTTCGCCATATCTCTAAACTATCAAATGAATTTCGGCATATATTTCTATTAAAAGATTTGATGAAATAAGCGCCCAATCAGAACAGGTGTATTCCAACATTCGTAAATCACCTGACGCCTAGTGCACGCGTTGTGTAGAGTTCATGTTCTGTTAAAAATTGTAGCCACAAATAAATACATGTATATATGCCCATGATATTTTCATTTTATTTGTTCTGAACCATAAAAAGCGCGCAAAAATTGGCGTGGGTGAATTTATTTTTTACACAAAATCTTCATAGCGCAGACAACATTGGGATCTTTTCATTTCGATTTAAAGTTTTGTAGTGAATTTCTTCTCAAGTACCGGGGTAGTTCGCGAATGATTTGGAATTGACATTTCATCTGAATAAAATAAAAATCAAACACGCTATAACACGCCATATTTAGATTTCATGCAACATGTACAAGTCATTTTCTGGAAATCTGGAGAAATGAAACCCAATTTTGTGAAAACAAAAAGGGCAATTGCATTGATTAACACCATAACGGTTAATCGTATTGATTATCTAAACGCTTAGTTTTAGTTTCCGACTTAACGTACTGCCTGAGTTTAAGTATGCATAAATGTGCACATAATATCTACATGTACATGAAGAATATGATTTTATTTTGTACATGTACATGTACATTTAAAACGCGTCAATGACCCACGCAGACAGGTGTTAACGGTGGCTGCGCAGCATCGGGGTGATCACAGGTGTTCCTGTTAACGATAGTGTGCAATTGCGGCGATTTGGGGTGTTCACCGAACACCGCGGTCAGTAGCTCCGCCCCCCGCTAAATGTCACCCATCGGGAATATTGAACATCGCGGACACGCGTTTTTGTCAAAGTACACGTTGCCTGTACTGTAGGTTAAACCTAAGTAAATATAATATTGACAACTTTACAACATTTAATTGTCAATTTTAAAGTATTTGGGAGCAAACAATTCAAATACACAAATTTTCCCATTTCTGGGTTTTTCTCGCACAATTTTCCAAATTGGGCTGGTACCAGTTCTTTTCCTAATGGGTTACAAAAATCACAGCATTGTCTCAGTCTGTATGAACTGGTACAATGGTCACAGTCTGACATGCTAGGTACTGGTACCATTACACTATAATGTTTGTATTCATTTTCAGGGCAAAACAGTTTTTCATGATGTAAGTTCAAATACTTCTTCAGAATGTGAATCAAACAGAAGAAAGGGAGAACAAACAAATGTTTCTCTAATACAAGTGTATAATACACATATTATAATACGTTTAAACAAAGTAAGCATACTAGTATGACACATGAGGAATTTGAGTTGAAGCCTATGTTACTATTTTGTATTCCAGACTATTGGTATATTTAATATTCTAGTCTGATCGGGATATAGATTAATCCAACCTCATGGCATATTCACATCATTCAGGGATTGGTTACAATTTTTACCATTGGAAATGTATAGTGAGATATATAAGCAACGCAAGTCCAAGGGAGACCACTCAAAATTAAAACATTTTACCAAGCTTTTACCGCTGGAAGTGAGATATACGAGTACAGCCATTCCAAGGGAGATCACTCAAAATAATAAATGTACAAAACATCTCTGTTTGTCCAGGAATTATAAGTTAAATTGAGATTTTCCATTCACTTCATGGAATTTATGGAGTTCTTAATATCCTTATAAAACTGAAATGCATACGGCATATTATATACTTTTAGACATGAACTAAAGACATGAACATATCATAAACATGCTTTAATGTTGGTGGTAAATTTATGAAAATAATTTGACAGAGTAAATCAGGTGATAAATATCACTCTTGATAATTATTTGATAATTGCTGAGAACAATTTGCAATTTATAAATTACAATGTTAAACACAAATTTACAGCACACAGTATAAAATATGGATTTCTTCTTAATTGGGTTAGAACTGAAAACCCTTGTCCAGTTTATTTAACTTCTTTTATGTGGTTACAAGGAAGATGTCAAAAAATATTACTTAAAATGACAGGCAACACACATTTGACAGCAGACAATGACTGAACAAAATAGCATATATCTAAGAACTTTCACTTCAGTTTGATTGGGCTGCATGCCACTGAGGCTGTGACTGGTATTGATATCAATGTAATCTTACCTGACTTTGCGACCTTGCGGCTTGTAATTCTTGACTTAACAACTATTCCAGGCACTGTTACTTCCACTTTATCAGAAGGTTGGTCAGTATAGGGTCAAGTGTTTGGATTGAGTTACAGTTCCACTGCTCATTAAACAACTGTTTCAACCACAATCACTTTTATCACAACAAGAGGGAGGTAAGTACATGTCCAGTGTCTAGCTAGAATTATATTTATGTAGCCTACTAGACAACTATTCCAACCACAGTCACTTCCACCTAGACAGTTTTGATGTCAGTACATGTCCAGTGTCTGACTCGAGTTTTCTGCTGCTTACTAGATAACTATCCCAACCACTGCCACTTCCACCCAAACAGGAGGGGGCCAGTATAGTGTCAAGTGTTTGGCTTGAGTAACAGTTCTGCTGGTCACTAACTGTTCCAACAACAGTCTCCTCCGCATAGACAGGATGGAGTTCCGTGAATGTACAGCGACTGGCTCAAGTTCTATTTCTCTTGCCTGAAATGAGTAAGCTCCTTGGTTGCCAATGTGCCCTCTGTACATCAACTGTGTATTTGAAACAGAAAAAAATAATTAGCTCATTAATTATTTCCCAAAAAGGTAAACACAACTCTGTGAATACATACTAATAATGCGTTAAAACTTCTTCAGCCACAAAACAACCTATCAGATTCTCAAATCAAGTGTGAAAAAAATCTAATTGAAATCAACTTACCAACATTGCTACCCAATTGCTACCCAATATAATTTCACTGTTTTATTAAAGTTTAATTATAATTTAGTATAAAACTGAACTAAAATAAAAATGATCTCAATAAAATGTGTTGCTATGTCTGCTTGACAAGGGAAATCATGGATACAGGATGTAGAAGTCTCAATCACAAGTGTAAAATTGTGTTTTATTAGAATGCAAAAAATGAAGCTCAATGAAAATATTTGTGTTTTGTGTGTTCCTTGGCTATTCAAGAGCTCTTTAAATATTACATTTATCAGCTACTGAGGTGTTTTCATGGCTCTATTCATAGTGAAACAAAATACACCAATTAAATTGATGAGATGTCATCATGGGCATTCTGGTTCTTAATATAAACAAAATCATTCTCTACTTGCTTGGGTGACGTAATATTGTAGTGAAAATAAAGTCACTTCCAACAGCCTTGCTGTTGGGCTAGCTGTTTAGCGACGTGGTTTAATTGTCTGACTACCACTCTGGAGGTTGTGGGTTCTATCCCCGGCTCGAGCTCAGTATTTTCACATTAGTATATTATTATTTCACACATATAATTCACTACTTGCTTGGGGGACAAAGTATATCATTATGTCACACCAAAGGAGTTCTCTGTTGCAATAGGCATTAGGCCATCTGAACTTAAAAATTCTATTCACTGAACATATTTTTTTATATAATTGTAACAGTGTTGTGTTTTTTTTGTCATTCACATTCGGGTCCGGTAAGCAGACCCATTTCCAATGGAAATAAGTATATATTTTTCCCAAATGGAAGCTAAAAATTCCTAATGGAAGGTTTGCAACAAAAAAAAATTTAGATCTCAATATTTTGTTATCTCCCATCCAAGTTCAACCATAGTAAATATAATACTGGACACTCTTTTATTCTCAATTTTGAAGCATATTTTGCAAAACAACAACACCAATTTCCCAATTTTAGTCAAAACGCCGCAAATTTCCCCAATTCAAAGGGGCCTGGCCCCATTCCCAAAATGGTGAAAAAAACACTGCGTAAACAGTTGTCCTTATTCTCAATATCTACCTTCCTAATTGTATCACGAGTGGTAACAATTCAATAGTATCAGGTAAAATATGTTTATATTCACAGTTCTCAATTTATAGAATGTTGAACACGAGTTCACAAATAACTATAGGTTTACTATAGACAATGTCAAAAATGCTTTATAGTCGCTAAAATAACATATAAACAAAAGCACCGCATTACAGGTGCCAAGGCTTGGCTGCAGGTGCTGTTTAGAATAAATGAAAGCTTGTCCGAATTTTTTTTAAAGGTCCCAGTGACATTGACCTTTGACCTAGTGACCCAAAAATGAGTGTGCAGTGTACAATTCATCAAGTTTCATCTACACTGCAGGGAATCACGTGATCACAAAAGTACATCGTACGCACAAAATGGCGGAAAAAGCTCTCGCTTAATAACAAAAATCAAGGTATTCTCATATTTTATAATATTACATTGCAAATTCTATTTTATATTAATTGAATATCATGACATACCATTTTCATCATATTTTTTATGCTTTCAGAACGTCTAAAAGGGATATTTCGTTATTTTTGGAGACGAGTTAATGAGTGACGTCACCACGACTCACGCACACCTGCTATATGCAGACTCTGCCCACTGGTTTGCAAAAGGCGGTTGGCATAACGCTGATCTATATAGAAAGATTGTGTTGAAAATTACTGATATTTCCACAATTATTTTAATCCTCAAAACACACTGAAACTCAATTACCTTTTATATAGCTTTTATAATATAAAACATAACATTTTATTTCTGTTTTAGCTAATTAAGCATGTGAAGTTATGAAATCAACATGTCCAACATGAATGTTCACAAAAATGTCAATGCACAAATGCACAAATGGAAAGTGTGTCTACTTTAAAAATAATGTGCATGTGTTCATACGCGTTGGCACATGTAATCTGCCGTTTAATTTGCCTTTTGATTGACAGATACTTATTATCAACACAAGTGTCATAAACATTAGTGTGTCTACTTTAAAAATAATTCGCCTTTTGATTGACAGATACTTACTGTCAAACTATCAATATTAGTGACCCAATGTGCCCCCCCACCCCAACAGGTTGGAAGGTGTTTGTCCAGTAATTAAGCAAGCTTAATGATGCTTTCACTTGTATCTTGAACCTTGAAAAATGCATGCAGTCGTGTGTGTTTTTTCGGCGTCAGCTGTATACGCCAGCTTTTCACCTTAGCCTGACCTTTGTTAGCGTCCAATAGAACTCAAATAAAACTTCCCGCGGCCAAGTACAGATGAATACACTTCATTGACTGCATTGGCTGATTTGATAATACCACTAGAACATTGGAAACATGTCCGCGTCTTTGTAACACTGTTTTACTGCGTGTTCAGCATGAAACAGTTTTATCTCTAATAAAAAGGCTTTATAGATAGAACAGTTTACACTCAATCTCGACATCAATACAGTTTGTGCGTACATCTTTTATTTTCAGAGGATTTTCAGCGCGAGAACGTTGTGTACTTAAAGGCCATGTTCTCATATTTAGTACTGACTTCCATATTCCTGTCAACATGTAATATGTAAAAGTATAAAGAGCAGTGGAAGCGATGCCTCACTTTAATGTGTTGCATTTCAACCCGCGAGGTATAAGGGGTCAGTTCGCGGTTAGTGTGTTTGAATGTCAGAGTTTATATACAGATCAGACCTTCTGTGCTGTTCGGAGTTCGCGGTCAGTTATATAATAGTTATATAATAAAGACGCTATAGCGTGAACTAGGTGAACCGGAATTTTCTTTACCACCAGAAAGATGTGAAATGAAGATATCCAGCGATATTATTTTATGGCATGTCAATAATAGATTCTTAATGTGTTTTCAACAATACCATGATAAATATTATTTTTAATTAATTAACAAGAATTATTCCATCATATTTACTAATGTATTATTGCAGCATATTGACTAATGTATTAAGTATGAGCGCGATGATTCTCGATACTGTTAATAATCAAATCAAATACACGTAGCAATTCCCGATAAACCACTCAAACAGGTTTGTTCGAAGAACGCGCATATACATATTTAAAATATGTATGGAGACTTCGCGTGTGGCCGGTTAACTTTGGTTTTCTTTTTTGTATCTATAGGTTTATGACCAGCAATATGTAATAATGTAAAATAAGCCGCGAAAACTCCGCGTAACATCCCGTACTGCGTTTGATGCAGCTAAAAACTGCACAGAAAAAGATATTAGCTATCCTTGACCTCATTCATTTAAATCTTTACCTTCCATAAACTCCAACCACAATCAACGCCGTATATCTTTTTTAAAGATATTTCTTGTTATCACTTTCTTTGTCTAAATTAATGCATCATATAATATAGAAGGAACAAAAAACTAAACAAGTTTTTGCATATTTCTAATACTCATCAAAATGGCGGTTCATTGAAAATAAACGTTTCCAATATTAATTCACAAAATTTATTTGTTGTTCAATAAAATACTTTATTTCTGTCACAAAACATTTGACAGGTTGTAGATATCGCATTATGGCTTCCAAATCAAATAACAATTTTATGATGTTGATCATTTACGCTAATTATTACAACAAATAACAATACAATTTATTCCAAAGCCAATGTTGGTGTGGTGTGATATAGTTCTTGATTAATGTATTGTGTTTTTGAATTCATTTTAGAAGTTCTGACTTATTTTCTTATGAAAAAAATGACTCATTGCATATATTTTACGTATCAGTAACCAGCGCTTTTGACAGCGCATGCACAAACAAGTCCAATGTAAACAATAACAATTAACTTGTCTATAACATAAATAGGATGATAAATAGTGCACACACATACCACTTTGCATTCGCTATATTCCAGTAACCCATAATTCATTTCGGCATAACCAACTGGTGACTTCCGGTTAAACGTAAACATTTATTCTTCTTGCGCAATAACGAAAATAATCAACTTCGGTGAATACAGTATGTATCATTTTGTCAGATAATGAAGGATATGTTACCTAAATTATATTGAATTTGGTGTATATTCACTCAAGTAATTGTCTTTCGATGGGTTTTCAGCCGAATTAGATTTTTTAGTGGTACAGTATTGGGAGGGGTGCAGTGTTCAAAATAATTTATTTTGAACTGAACCAGGGACATATGTTGTAAATGTCCTTGACTGAACATAGATATAAATATACCAACCTGTTGAATTGTTATCTATTTTCTTTTAAACAAACATATTTTATGTTAAAATATAATATTTACTTCATATTCACTTACCCTGTATTGTACATTTTTAAATATCATAAATCATATTTTTGCTTTGTTATTTGTACACAATTTTTGTATAAATAAACGACAAAACAGTAAAAAGCACTCCAGTTAAAATGTGCTATTCTTCTGTTGTTTTCAGACTTGACAAGGATAAGTCGAACGATTTGTTACTGGATATAAGGTTCGAAGCTTTGTAAGAGGTACATGAAAACCATCAAACATCACGGAAGGTGTAGTTATGCAGCCAGTCAAATATTACAACCGCAGTGACAGACAGACAAGGACTCTGGTGTTAATTGAAAGCTTTTTATCTCAAAGAACTTTATAAGCAAACCATTTTATATTTATTTTTGCATAATCAAAACAAAGTGTATGTATTAACATAAGTGTAAACATGTATTCGTGTTTTTTGCTTCTTTGTTATTACTGTTATTGATGAGATACATATGCAATCTGATTATGCATGTTAATAAAACAGTGGTTTCATAACAAAAAAAGAATTGTTTTTGAATTTGTATCACCCGCAATTAAAATTGTGTATATGGATGGGTGCAAATTCATTGATGTATGGTAGAATCCTCACAAAACACGGAGTTTCATGTAGAAATCTTCTATAGTATTTGAGAAACAACATGTAGAGTCCTGAAAAAGTTACATCATAAACAAACAACAACGGGCAATAACTCTGATTTAAGAAAGTGTAGGGTTATGGTTCTTGTGCACTACAATTCTCCTCATCCAAAAGTTTCTGACATACAGATGGACAGACAACGCCAATTCTATATCCCTCCTCCTATGGCGGAGGATAAAATAATAATAATAAACCCAATGATGCTTGTTTGTGGTCTTTTAATTTAAGTTTCTTTAGTTTACAATAACATGCTCACATGGGTTTCTTTAATATATCAGAATAAACACTAAATAAATTATTTCATTACATAACAGTAAGCATACAAATTTCACATATTAAATACAATAGTTATTCAGTATCAACTTCATATAAAAGTACAGCAGTATTCACAAAGTAAGTTTAACTTGTCAATTTTTGAATTTGCAAATCTTGCTATACAAACATATAAAAGAATCAATTAACACTTAACAAGTTATCATACAAATGTCTTTAATTTGGGGTTTACTATACCAAAAAAACATATTAAATTGTACTACCGGTAATACATGAATAAATCAAATGAAACCTGAATATCTGAAAATACTTAAAGATGCTTAATGAAAATACTCAACAGCCTCAGTCATAAAAGGGGGCTGCAAGATCTTATTACCACTGCACCAAGTAATAAACATGAAATGTTGTTTGATTTGTCAAAATGTTTGATGATATTTTTATTTTTTTATTCAATCTTTACTTTGATTTTTTTCTTTCACTGCAATACTTGAACGATTATGTAATTCCACTGAACAGTTACCTGGTATGTAGTTTGTCAAGGCTGGTCCATTAAAAAAAAGAGTTACAAAAACATTACTCCGTGACACTTTTTAACATTTTATTTGCGTTGAAATATTTAACACCTCTCGCAATTTTCTTAAGTTAAGGCACATCTTCGCGACCATTTTTTAGAATAAAAATACCCAGAAAAAGAAATTCTTTCATAATAAATTTAATTTAATGAACGAACACAAATAAGGATGAAAACAAACAACCAATAAATTTTTAACTTTTTGTTTCCGCATGTTAGGTATTTGAATGCCCCTTTCTTCATCACAAACCGATTATCTCGTTATGATCGGATACTGTCCAGACAAAGAAAACACGGTGTCATAAAGCCAGCTGGGGACCTATACTTGGGGCTCTGCATAAACCACATGTGGTCATTAAACACAATTTATGATACCTCTATGTCATCTCTTGTCATACTGAGCAGTCATTTAAGCCAAATTTTTAATGCCGAAACAATTGAATATACAGTTGCTTTATAAAACACGCTGACACCTTAAATAAACATTTAATTAAATTAAATGCAATATTTTTCATTTGATTGTTTGCATCAGTCTTAAAATCGTGTAAGCTTTTGTATTCTGGTGTTTAATTGCCCCTTTGTTTTGCATAATCCGATTATCTGGTTTTGATCAAACATTGTCCAAACTTAACTGACAAAAAGGTGTCATCAACCACACTGGGTGGTCCAGACAGTGTCATTTAACACGATAGATGCCACCATGTCTCCTCTTTCTGGTAGTATTAAGCAGTCATTTGGATGAATAATTAACGCCGATGTACTTAACAGTTGCTTAAATAAGATATGTGACATATGGTCAAATATAAAGTCATGTCAAATATAGATTATCAGAAATTTACACCGTAAAGATACTAGCCCGATTAATTTATTCAAGTATTTAATAATTATAAAAATTACGTAAAAAAACAAGTCACGTATTTAGCGTGTATCAGTTAATTAAATAGACGTCATTCCGTATTAAGATTTAATGTTACGACAATAATTATAAAAATTACGTAAAAAAACAAGTCACGTATTTAGCGTGTATCAGTTAATTAAATAGACGTCATTCCGTGTTTATAAGATTTAATGTTACGACAATGAACGATCGACATCCTAAACAAGAAATTACGTTTGACAGCAATGGGGGTAGATAATGTTTGAAAAACAAATATTTATACAGATATATGTGTTAATTTTAATATTTGTCACTCGTACTAATTACAATGAACACAACTAAGGCTTTCAGTAAGTCATGTACCAGATGTCCCTACGTATTTTACAGCTTCACATTAGCATGATAAATTGACATAGTAGAAATATAATTATAATGTTCGAAGATGAATGAACCCTGAAAAGAACGACAATACACATTACATCAACATCTACAAGGATACTCCCATTATTACAGAATAAACGAATTTACCCGGTGTCTCAGTGAGGAAGTTTATCATGAATGTCGCCGTACTCGATCATCGGCCACTTGGTCGGGTCATTTTCCAACATCCAGCTTGGAATTTGTACGGACATTCATTAAGTCAAATTAGTTTTATTTTCTGATTGTATCGGGCTTTCGAAGTGCAATCTTACCCTTCATAATAGTCAAAAGTCATTTTAAACACCAATTACAGGACATTTAATTACCTATCAACTTCCCAATAAGAATGCAATTGACGAAATATCTGCATAGGTGCTCAATCAGCGTAGTAAATCGACCGTATCTAGGGCATTGTTTTCACCGTCGCTAAGGGACCAGCGTTTTCATTAGGTTTTTATGTAGCAGGCTTTTGAGTTATTTGAGGAGGCCAACTTGAGCGAGCACCGAAGGTGCGAGTTGCTAGGGGGTCCGGGGGCATGCTCCCCTGAATTTTTGTTAAATAAAGGTGCCAAATCATGGCCTCTGAGCGATTTTGGGCACATAATGTACATGATTTTGCTCATTTAAAATAGAGGATATTTATGTGAATGGCAAAGAAAACATAAAGTCCTCAGTTTACATCAACTCTGCAATTATCAAGATTTTAATTAAAACAGATATAAATGTATAAAAAACATTAAAAAAGTAACACCAATTCGACTTTTAATAATTAATTTTACAAATAAAACAGAGTTTGATGTAATTCTAATCTGATTCTGGGTCATGTTTCTTTGATGCCAGGTTAAGTTTTTGTATGGCTATATCAACAGCTGTCTGAATCAGGCTCATCTCATCATTCCCCTCAGTAATATCGGTTTGGACCCCAGCATCCACAAGAGTAAGAACTGGTGCTGATGCTGAGGCCCTTGGCTGCTTCGGGGGAATTTTCCGCCTCTATTTTATGTCAAGCCACAGCTTGACTGCTGAAATAATCAATATGGAAATGTAGCAGGTTTTTTTAGATTGAAATTAACTTTTGAACTTCAATTCAGATTAAATTTTACTTTTGAACTTTATTTGTTTTTAAAGAAGAGTATAAATGGCCCATTTACTATAGAAGACAATGTGCAAGACCATGGATGACATTAATATCTTGTCAGAAGCCCTCTGGAAAAGATGCATAAAAATTGGGCATAGGTTCTCCTCGCATAGCAATTTTAAGAAAGATTTGACAGTTTCGCAATGCAGATTTTCCCCCCCAAAAAATCGAGCATAGGTTGCCCCAGCTTAGGCAATCGTAGGATTTAAATATGTCGCAGAGGAAGCTTCTTTTAGTCAATATTTTCCAATACAAATTTGGACATAGCTAAACATTTCAGTGCCAATTCAATATAATTAGCAAACTCCAACCTTAATCATGACAATATCAGGAGAGTTTGGGGCTCGAGATTTTCATTTATCCTAATGAAAGACTCTTCTCCTGTAAAATGTGGTTATAAATAAATCCACTTACCGTTCGGAGGTTAAAAACTCAGCGGAGAAACCAAACATCGGCATGATCGGAACCATCAACGAAATTTGTCGAAAATAAAACCGAAATGTAACAGGAAAGTGCATTCATCCGGAGGTGCCGGTAAATGATAAAAGTTAACAAAACTGGAACAAAATAACTTCAACAGCGAACTATCGTTGTTACTCGAAACACAAAAGAAAAAGTCATTTTTTTATATTTTTTTAGACATGTTGACATTGTCAATTTGTAACCTTTAATCAAAGTCGTACACTCATGTTTCCCGCTTCGCAATTGGACAATTATACCAAAATGATCAATGAGAACACAGTTAACATATATCGGTTACGGTTGTTTACTTCAATTTCAGACAGTTAGTTTATAAACGAATACTTAATATCTTGTCATCGTCGTGAGCATTCAGGGCTCCCCCTGGCCCAAAAATTTCTGTAGCCAACATTTTAGCTTAATGGATTTTTTTGTAGCCAAATTTTAGAAACTGTAGCCAAAGTATTAGCAAAGCATTCGGAACCGCCTGTTGTAAGTACAGGCTACAGTAGTGAAAAAGAAGAAACTTAACAAAGAAGCTTTAATATGTTTATTACTATAATCATCATGTGTGGATAACAAAAGAAACACAGTTGTGCATCAAAGTACACATTAGTCATAGCCGACACTACAGCCGCTTTACTTTTGGATATTGCTGCAGCCTGCGCATTTGTCATGGATGTTTTCAGACTAGACGCTTCTGAGGCCTCTTTGTGATCTGAAATAAACAAAATCAAATATGCTAAATTTCAAAACAAAAAGCTCATTTCGAAAAGTGTCAATATATATTTATTATGAACATAAATTATTATTGTTATTTTTAATATATTATTAATAATATAAAAATATTCATGTATATACATTTTAATATTAATGATTGTCATTCTGTTTTATTACATTAAGATTGTTCGTGTTTTGAAATGTTGTCTCTTTTCAACATAATACACCCAGAAGTGAATGAATTTGATTTTTGAAACTGTATGCATATTTTGCAATACATCGTTTTTGATTTTGCATTATAATCTAACCACATGAATTCCTAAAGCCAAACATCTTTAAATGATCTATTATCAGATTTTTTTTTTGAGACCGGGTCATTAGATTCGTCAGAGTCCAAAGGACGCTTATTTCCTATGGTTGCCATTATGGCAGTCACAATTTCCGACACCTTCGCCGTAAATGTCAAGGGTTTTATACCCCTTCATCTATCGTCATTCACAATTGTAACGCATTAAGCCTTTAATCATTACAAACATTACGAACTTCTCGAAATTAAAATCAATTATTAACTTCTTTACTTACGTTCATTGTGTGACTAAGTTGATAATTCGCTAACGGCTTTTACTCAAATTGATTGAAATCGGCAGCAATCTTTAATCAGATGTTATTGTTTATTTAAGCTGATAAGATCGACGGTTACACCAGTCAGTTTCCTTTGTCTCGATATCCGGTTTCTGACAGGTGTAAATGCAGACTGCGAATCAATTTTGCGGGTCAATAATACGGCGATGTATTGACGCACAGTCTAAAGCTGAAAGAGTTTACTATCTGGAATGGCATTTGTCAGGAAAATAATTGTTTGGCAAAAATGCCAGCAAACGATTTTTTTCCTGACAAAAATCGTTCGCCGTACGTTTTCGCCAAACGATTATTTAATTAGCCGAATTTGCTTAATTTTCGCCATTGGCGAATCTGGCAAACGGCAGCGGAAACCCTGAGCATTTGCCGATTTTTTTTCCGAATTTGAGCCGGCACAAATAACATTTGAGGCGGTCAAATCGGCCGCCGGCCGCCTCCTTATGAAAACGCTGAGGGACTGCCCCTTTTGTGACGTCATCGCAATAAGGTCAATTGCTATAGTGGTTATAGTGGTTAAATTCTCCACACAGTTCTATTATTCAATAAATCAACATTAATATACTTTACCCCACCCACCATAAACATCGATTATTGTGTATTCACAATTATTGTGGATTTTCTTACCAGAAACGATGGATTGACAATATGCTTTTACAACGGCAGTAACGGAATATCCGAATTACGTTGAAACCGGAAGTCACCAGTCTACAACGGTCTTATGGTCTATTGGAAAGTGGAGATTTCGGTTAAACTCAGCGTTCATCGCTACACTTTTGACTCATACCCAGTCTCCGCCAAACATGGTCGGACCGACGGACATGTCCTGAAAAATTTTGTAAGGTCCGGCCTGTCGGTCTAATTAACAGGACCAATTGTCCCAGTGCCCCAGATAATTATTTGGGAAATAGGGTTTTCACCCATTGATTTTAAAAAAATAGGGTGAATTCGGTCTTGAAATAGGGTGAAATGAGTTATACAAATTCATACCTTAAAATCATTGCTGCTTTCCTCGTTGAATAAAAGCCAATCTTGGTCACTTCAACGTATCCATTCAGATTCAGATTACTTCTGTTGAAGCTGCACACTTGTATTGATTCAATAAAACTGTAAACTATTATAATTAACATTAATAAACTGATGTTTCATAACATCTTTAATTCTTGAAACTGTCCATAATATAAACGTTAAACTTAAAAAATCGATAACACGAATGATTTGTCACTTAATGGCTCTTGCTTTCTTGGCAGGGTTGTCATTATGATTGTAAACAAAGGATTTTTTTGGAAAAGTAACCGATTCGGCCGGGTGTCAAGGGGGCCACCTAGGCCCCCTTGTAGGTCCAGGGCAAGGCCCTGGTAGGGAGGTCAGGTGGGCGAAGCCCTCCGACCGAAAACGAATTATAGACATTTTAGGGACAAAATACTGCTATTCTCAGAGCATAAAAAGTTAAAATGAGGTCTAAAAAGAATAGCGAATTTTAAGATTTTCACATTTTTAGTATACTGTACAATGTAAAAACATATTATATTGATAGATCTTTGCATGTTCCAATAATATCCATTACCCGATAATCCAGTATTATTACGATTTCTTTTTTTTTAAACCAAATTACGCCCAATGTTGACGATGAATGTCGTCCGCCATTTAGTGCAAGTGCATATACAAATTGAATTGTGGGATTAGGAAATTCCGATTGAACATGCGTGAATCACGTGACGCGATTTGAGAGCATTGAGAACCGTTTATATTTAGTAATAACGACAAGTCAAACAGTCAATCTAAACTGTTACATGTACGGTACCTCCTTTCAGAAAAGTTTGCGAAAGTGAAAGTGGATTTCTGAAAATAAAAACGCGCCTTTCTTTAAATTTTACCGAGTACTTTTCATTCCGGATCGTGGTATAACTTGTCAGATCATTCATGCATGTAGACCTATATGTATGCATAGTTTGGCAATCTCAAAACACGTTAGTTACCTACTTATTACATTATGTGTTATGACCATTTGTATAACAAAATGCATTATTTAATTAAAGTATTTTCAAATGCGTATAATTAAATGTGTTATCCGAAATCATTTTCAGATTTCATTATTCATGGAAAATTAAGAAAATTCTAGCAACAGAGACACATTTCTCGTGTTTTTCATGTACAGATTAAAATCATGCCAAAGTTAGACTTCATGTATAACATCACGTCATTCTTCCTTGGAGAAAGCGTGGACTTTAATATTTAGATGCTGAATAACAACTTCGTAGCGCAGAGGTCGCATGGTAGAAAATCAGAGAGCATTTTTTAATATGATTTTTTTAATATGTGGAAACTTTTTCTCTAACTAAAAAAACTAGTTAATTACGCTCTACAGTGCAGCATTTGTTGAGATACGGTCAGTAATAATCTGTCAAATGTACAGCTATTTGATACAATTTCACGTGGAGTCGGCGTGTATTCGGCTGCCCGAGCGCTGATTGGTTGACGTTCTTACCAAGAAGAATTTGATTGACAGCTGAAAAAAATCAATATTGGCCACTCGCTGAGAAATTCATTGAAAACAGTAGCTCTTAGGCGGAGTTAATGGACTGACTGAATGACCGGGCGTCGCTCTACTATAGTACGTTTATTCCTCGTCAATTATTTTAGGTTTGCATGATACAAACTTCCGATCGCAATTTTAAAGATTCGGGAAAAACAACCGATTTTCTGGCGATTTTAACCGATGAGTTCGATCGGCAATCGGTTAATAATGACAACCCTGTCTTGGTGCAATTTTCAAGTACATGCATAATGAGCGACCGATTAAATCAGATTGAAAACGCATGTATGTCGTAAATAATTTGGTCAGATGCTGTAATTAACTATGAAATCTAGTCCGCAGAGCGTTGAATAATTTTGACTGTTTTCCTGCTCCTTCATCCAGACGCTTGCTCTATAAAAGCGACGTCGCATAACAATAATAATTGCAAAGAGGATATACCGAAAATGAGCAAGGAATTTTCGATTGAAGCTATTGTATCGTACGCATCGAATTTTAGGAATTTGCGTAAAAGTCAAATTGGTTGCGTTTTCAATACGCATGATATTGCATTTCTTTGCGTTTTTAAACATTTTAATAGGGTAAAAGACGCAGATACGCAGCTTATCTGGGGCACTGATTGTCCGGTAAAAAAAACGATTGTTGATTATTTATGTTTTTACGGCTCTGAAAGTTTTCCGCAGTATAAAAATAGCGATAGCGTCTTTCCGTTCCAACGCTCTACTCTACGGAATTTTGCGATGCACCTGATTGGTCCATTTTTTTGCGTCGTTACCATATGACGAATGCTATCAGGACAGTCTAAATCCATGACGGCCTAGTCTCTGCTTAAGATAATTATAAATCTGATGATTAAATGATACAAATATCAATTTGTATGGACGTAATCGAGATAGATATTAATAATTGTGATCATCTTCATTCGCAATGTCATGATCTTGACTGTCAATGTCCTTGCGTGAAAAAGGCTGGTGATCAATTATCTAGGCCGTTGTCGGTTTAGGCCGTATTGACCAGATTCCTCTCTGACATGCGCACTGAGACTTAGCAACAAGAATCAACAAACGACAATGGATTATTAATTCTTAAAAATCGCCATAAATTTGCTTCTCTTGTTTTGTGAAGACAGCATGAAAATATTCTGTTTCAATGCACCATGTGGGGGTATATGTCTCGTCTTTTTGTGTTATTTTATTAATATATTTATGTAGTTGGTAGGTCCTGTAAAAAAGAGGTCCTGTATTTTTTCCCAGTTTACAGGACCTACTGACCTGTAAAAATTTGACTAGTTTGGCGGAGACTGCTCATACCCAAGATGGTTCTTACTTATTGTGATTCGCGTATGCGTTAACGGATTCGTTTTAGCAATGCGTCAGAGTCGCACATATTTCAAAACTATGCGTCTATTTCGATATTTGTGCACCATAGACGCGGGACGTGCATGTAGATTATTCCCTGTATTATCATATTAATCATTAAAATACGGTTGTAATTAACAGTAAATACTAAATATACGTCCCGTTATGATTCACATCAATACGGTATTATTCACACCTATCAGTCTATATATTATCAGTGGGACGAAACGTGCAATGCCTCCCTACACAAATATCAGAGGCACGAACAGGTAGTGGCACGAATTATCATAGTGTCGTGCTGTGGTAAAAGGTAATGGCCTATTAGGAAATATATCGTAAACAAACAATATCAATTAATTATTTGAAGGCCTTACCGAGCATTCCACGCAGAATGGAGTTTTGTGTTCGTTCCTCGGAAATAAACAAACGTAATATTCCCGCGATGTTTACTGTGTCAATGTTTTATGTAGTCGTGAAAATAGCGTTTTTAACAATTCGTTACTCTGCATTTGGAACCAAAATGTTTTTTAAAACAAAGTCCTTTCTTCAAGTCAGTAACAGCGTCGTTGATATGTCTAGTTGCGATGAATCAAAAATTTTATTGAAAACAAATCATTGAAAATAACTGTGCCTAACAATATCAGTTTCCGCATATTAACATAAATGTACACATTTAGAGGCAAAATTTGCTTCCTTCATATAGGAGGTTTTGGGGATTCCGATAATGACGTCACGTTTGCGCATGCTCAAATTTTGGCCGTCAAAACTGCGGCCTTTCTGCTATTGTTTGCATTGATGAAGCGCATCGTGATATGGTTACAAACATATTCGCGACCCTTTTGAAGAACAAAAAATACTCAGAAATTGAAATTCTTTCAGATTAAATTGAATCCAATGAACGAACACAAATAAGGACGAAAACAAACAACAAATTGATTGATTTTATGTAATCAACATATAGAAACTGATTTGAACCTATTTGTCTGTAAAAACTTACCTTGTTACAGATTAACTAAATCCTCTTGATAAATGTTAATGTTTTTAATTTAATTGTTCACACCAATTTTGACACTCTTTGTTTCAGCATTTTAACCCAGTGTATAATTGCACCTTTCTTTATCACAGACCAATTATCTCGATATGATCGGATACTGTCCAGACTATTACTTAGAAAACAGTGTGTCATAAACCCAGGGACCTATACTTGTATGACTCTGTATCGGTATTTTATTCAATAGCAGTGGCTCTTTTTTCCAGACCAAAAAGAATCTAGCCGAACAGGCAACAAAAGCTATGTACTGTCTGATTAATAAATGCAATAACCTCGCTTTACAAATAGATATGAAAATTGATCTTTTTAATAAGATGATTAAACCTATTCTTTTGTACGGTTGTGAATGTTGGGGGTTTGGAAATAATTATATATTAGAAAAAGTTCAGTTGAAGTTTCTGAAAATTATATTAGGGGTTAAAGCCAGTACGGCATCTTGCATTATATACGGAGAAACTGGAGTAAAGCCCCTCCAAATTGACATTGAAACTAGAATGATTTCCTTTTGGTCTAAATTGGTCCATCCATTGTGTTTTAAATTGTCATATCAAATATACAACACCTTATTTAATATACATGCAATAGAAAATGCTAAATTTGACTGGATAGAGTGCATCCGAAACATTTTTGTTAAATGCGGAATGATGAATATATGGCAGTCTCATGATTTTCCGAATTGCACCTGGCTCATTCAAAGCGTGAAACAAAAACTTTCAGATCTGTTTATTAATGAATGGTACTCAGATATACATAATTCTAGTAAATGCAGTAATTATAGGCTAATTAAAGACACATTTGGGTTCGAATCATACCTTGTTAAAACTCCAGATAAATTTTTAAAATACATTATACAAATTCGGACAAGAAATAACAGGTTACCTGTCGAAACTGGAAGTTGGTACGGAATAGAATCGAACCAAAGACTGTGTAATTTATGTAACTCCAATAATCACATTGGTGATGAATTCCATTATTTACTTGAATGTAATGCCCTTAAAGATCTAAGAAAACGTTTTATTGATAAAAAATATTACACAAGACCTAATACTATTAAATTTAAATTGTTAATGTCCATCGATTATCATACTAACAGTAATTACAGAAAACTATGTATGTTCATTAAGGAAATATTGAAACAGTTTTAATTTAGAACTTATATTTTTCTGGTGTTGTTTTTCAATACAATCAAATAGTGTATGTTGTTACCCCCATGTGATTGATGCTTAACTTCTAAACATTCTCTCCCTTTAAATGTTTTTTTTTTTTTTGTTTAGTTTGCTATGAAATGGCTCCTTCAACTATGTATTTTTAAATTTATGTTTGTTTAACTTTTGCTCACACTGTCATGTTATGCATGAAATGAGCTTGAAATAAATAAACTTGGAAAACTTGGAATCGGGTCTCTGCATAAACCACATGTGTCTGGTCATTAAACACAATTTATGATACCTCCATGTCATCTCTCGACATATTAAGTCAAAAACTTAACAGTTGCTTTGCTATTTGAACATATTTAAAAATAGACATTTGTCCGAAATGGATTAACAGCTAGGAACTATTAAGTATATATATATAAGCCAGTTTAAACATAATAATAAAGTGTTTAATAACTATACATTTAAAATATTGTACACATTAACTGCTACACAATTAACGTATTTAACGGATACCTGCAAATGTAAATTCTACTATAATGTGTTAAGATCGTGCGTTACTGCAGTGTTCGAAACATCATCATGAAAACAAGCAATCGCGTTTGGTCATTATAGGGATATAAAATACTTGCGTTAAATAAATTAAATGCGTAGATTAATGGTATCATAAAATGCTAGATTTGTATTGCTCATTATCACTACAGACGAGTTTTCAATATACGTGTACATGTAAAGACAGTTCAATTTGCAAAATATGCAGGTGTTTTTTCAATTTGAATGCTTAAATTTATTAATATTTTCATTCAATGTTCACGAAACGAAAATTCATTCAATGTAAAAGAAAATTAAAACTACATTTCAAGATTGAAATGTAGTGAGCTATTTTAGGGCTCTGTTTTATAACTGATTCAATGCACCCCTTACACTAATTTTCAATCCCGGATGAAAAATAACACTATCGCATCCACACCACTTATAATAATATTCAAATCATTATATGTTTTATTATTTTTGAAATATCATTAATTAAATTCTTATTTTAAAAAAGAATACGGGTATTTATAGTTTTGTTTTGTGAAATTGTAAGTATTAAGTCTTCCGACGACCTTTACTCTGATACAATGTAATTGGCCGCGATCAAGAAGTTGACGGCCAATCTATTTTTAGTAACGGAAAACCCCTCTTGTGACGTCACACAAAAACCTCCTATATGTTAGGGTTATGACTGAAAAACGAAAAGGGCTCATATCCGCGGAAAGAGTTTTTATTGAACGTACGGGTTTTATAACAATCTGAACACTTCGGACAGTGGGCTACACATCGCCGGTATGGCGGAATTGTCCGAGGATTCCCGATTGGGTTTTTAATAAACTTTTACACAATGGTAACGAATATTGAAATAGAAAAAAATATCATATTAAATTATGTTCATACTGAACATTTTCTTCAACTTCATGATGTATTGATGAATGTGCGAAGGTTTTTCTGGTCAAACAATAAAATACGGAAAGGGTCGAACACAACGGAAATGTAATTCTGTCATTTTCCTTAAAAAGTATAATGTCCCTTACCGTGGTGTTAATTAAGGGCCACATGTCAAATTACAAGTATACTGTATCGATAATCAGGATAAATATAAATATAATTTAATAAAGATAAAGTCAGTACAGTATACGTGTTTGTACATTGGAGTCTTACTTTGTATCGCATGTTATAAAATAGTTATTATTTCATAATTTTCTTCACATGCATGCTTCAAAGTCATTTCGTCACACTAATGACGTCATTTTGTGTTTTGAAATGTATTGATGCATACCAGGGGAGAAAGGATAACTTTTCAGCGAAAGGGAAACAGCTGTTGATTATTTTCTTGTAAAGGGGGCATAAAAAAAACATTCACTCGTGATCATAGAAAATCATATTTTCACTTATGGCTGCGCCATTCTTAAAAATATATTGTATATAATCTCTCGTGAAATAACAAACGATCTTACACTGACATGAACAAATATCCTCTATTTAATCTTTTTGCATAACACGTCGTTTCTGTTCGTTTATTTTCCATTTTAAAAAACAACAAAAGCATTGGTGTATCGTTTCATCATTATATTCGTTTTTGGGTACAATGAGGTAATAATATACATTTCAACAGATAATTATATTACATATAAGTTAAATATTGATTTCATATCAATAATTAAAATTAAAATTAAACCACCAAGAAGAGTGATGACATATAGACAAAAATCACAAATACAAGAAGAGACGGGTCTTACAAAGGGTTATGGGTTACATTACCCTACTGTTCGAAATAAATATGGTAAAAATGTACAACTATTAGAAGTATACATGGTAAAACTGTTTAATAACAGTATATTAACGACTTTTGAATTCTTACATGCGAGTTTATAAAACATCATGGGGATGCTGAACAGTGAATAGAACTTGGCTGGCCTGGTTATGAAATTCACTACACTCCAAACACTTGTTCTGAATCAAACCCGTTTTGCTTCAGGGTCGGTTAAATCCTGAAAATCACAAAAACAAGATATTAACAACATTAAGTAAATTTTCAAAACAGAGCCAGTAAAACGAATCAATGTGTGATTAATATTAATGAATACATTTACAAAAACATAGTTGCGTGTATTTCATAATTCTAAAATTAGCGCATTTGCAGGATGAGGCGGGTTTACAGGATGTTGGGTTCGAGTGGTTGCGATGAGTTCAAAATGTAAAGAAAATAAAGAGACCACCAACAATTTGCTGTCAAGTGTCTAATGGTCAAGATATATTTCGGATTAAACACAAACACACGAGTGTTGGTCTTTTTTAGAAGTAATCGCCAAAATCCGCCCAAACGCGACAAAACTCTCGGGAAGACATCAAATTCAGGCGACATACTTTGTCCCACTTTTGCCGAGCACTCCGGTCCCACGCACTTGTTGTTGTAACCTGAACAATGAACACTATGCACATGCAGGTTGTTTCGAAGTGTATTAATATGAACATTGTCAAATTTCACAAGAAAGAGAGGACTTAAATTTCAAAAATAATATCATAACCTTCGATTGGCAGAAAATAAACAGCTCAGCTTGTAAAACCACGGGGTAATGTAGTTTCAGAGAAAATTATGTGACTCATTTTTATATTGAAGTATGTATAATCACTGTAACCCCACGCAGGGGTAAGGCGCCTTACTTTCGTTCTACGATGATTTAAAAATAGATTTTGTGATAAAAATAAGGACCTAAATAAGCTACCTAGGCAAATATCAGCCTTTGACTCACAATTTGTTATTCACTTAATTTCACAAAGAATAAATGGCATGTTGTATTTCAATACATACGGTATTTTCGAAGAACTATAACCTTCTATTCCTTAAAATGAATCTTTGAATTGTAAAGTATGCGTCAGTTGTAAGATTGAAAAATAGTGATCGTAGTAGTAGTAGTAGTAGTTGTAGTAGTAGTAGTAGTAGTAGTAGTAGTAGTAGTAGTAGTAGTAGTAGTAGAAGTAATAGTAGTAGTAGTAGTAGTAGTAGTAGTAGAAGTAGTAGTAGTAGTAGTAGTAGTGGTAGTAGTATAAGTAGTAGTAGTAGTAGTAGAAGTAGTAGAAGTAGTAGTAGTAGTAGTAGAAGTAGTAGTAGTAGCAGCAGTAGCAGCAGCAGCAGCAGCAGCAGTAGTAGTAGTAGTAGTAGTAGTAGTAGTAGTAGTAGTAGTAGTAGTAGTAGTAGTAGTAGTAGTAGTAGAAGAAGAAGTAGTAGTAGAAGAAGAAGTAGTAGTAGTAGTAGTACTAGTAGTAGAAGTAGTAGTAGTAGTAGTAGTAGTAGTAGTAGTAGTAGTAGTAGTAGTAGTAGTAGTAGTAGTAGTAGTAGTAGTAGTAGTAGTAGTAGTAGTAGTAGTAGAAGTAGTAGTAGTAGAAGTAGTAGTAGAAGAAGAAGTAGTAGTAGTAGTAGTCACAGATTATACGTTTCAGAAATCATGCATTATACAAATTACACGTTTCAGAAATTATACTTTTTACACATTACACTTTTGACAAATATTTTTTTTTTTAAATTACTTTTTCATTGATTCGTATTTTTGAACTGTGTTCAATCAATTTTTTATTTCTTTTTTCGTTGAGTCGTATTTTTGAACTGTGTTGAATCAATTTTTTATGTTAAAATTTAATAACAATAAAACGGAAAATGTGCCAGTATAACAAAAAAAATATGAAAATATTTAACAACAACTGAAACGACAAAAACTCGCATTGTGAAGGAGATCAAGTTGATGTTTGTGGATCAATGTCCCAATGTTCATTTATTAGTTAATTTGTATTTCAAAGTGTATGAGGTCCTTACGCGTCCGTGACTGCATTTACTTTCTACAAACAAGGACGTTTGGTCGAATACTGAATTATAGCAGCAATTTACAGCAATTAAGTTATTGTCACTGTATATGTACATTTGGTGTGCTGTTGGGCGGAGATCCGGAAAAAAACAGAGGACATCCCTCTATCCGAAGAGAAAACCGGACATGTGTATATTGGTTCCCCGGTGATGCCTCTTCCAGCTGCAATGCGTGGCTCGATGACGTCACAGTTTGACAACCTATGGCGAATTTCGTGTCCGGCCAGCAATAACAACAGGAACGGACGCCAATATTTACCGCTCACTCCCCTGGGTCCGCCCATCATCCCACCGCCACTTCTGGCTCCTCCACTGCCGCCATTTCCGGCGCCCATACAGAACGGGCCCGTGCAGCCGCCATTACCGCTTCCACTGACTACCGGAAACATCGGGTTGATGCCGCCTGTAATGAAGAATGCAGTGCTCGTGTATATACGCGCCATGTGGCATCTTAAAACAAAATTTGTTGTAAAATATGGAAAAAAAACCATCTTCATTATCCTGGAGACATTTAAAAAAAATCGGATTTATCCATTAAGAGTTATTCTTCCATGCAATTCCATCTAGCTCCTTCTTTCATAGCATGAAGTATAATTTGGAACCCTATATCACGTTTCGATTTGTTTTCCGCCAAGAAGCGGGACGGACAAACGATACAAGCGAAATTTATGATCCGAACTCACTTCGTAGGCATCGCACGCTCGAAAATGACCTCAATTCATCAATTTACCCACATAAGGCCACTGCATAGACACAGTTTAAGTCATTTTACTAGTGAAATACATGTTCAATTAAGATACATAGGTCATGCAATATAGAAGTTAAAGAGATTAACTCAAGGTTTTATAACGTCGATTTGCGGATGCGTAATATTTTCTTAAAATAGTGCATATATTATGTACGTATTCATTAAATGTGCGTGTTTTGTGATTCTTAAAGCGGGACTGCACGATTTTGTCAAATCTTTGTGAATTTATATAAAATGTGTAAAAAACACATAAGACATATATTTCGATATGAATTAAAATAAAAGTTAAGAAGAACATTTGTCGAAAAATGCGAAATAAGCCAGATATTTTATTCTGAAATCGAAAATGTCTGTATTATAGTCGAATTCGACAGCATGCATATAATGCATGTACGATGTGAATCTAAATTTATTTTTACGGATCATGTTAATTTCCGGCAACGATATCTAATCATACGACACACAAACACTAACTAATAATAATAATGATAATAATAACTTTATTTCATGAAGAATTCACATTAAGAAATAATTTCTTTTTTACAATGTGGTCTTCAGTAACAAAACACAAGTATATATTTTGAAACATGCATACGAACATACAAGGGAAAAAAGAAAATGAACTATACAGTTAAATGTTATAATAACTTCCTTATCAATTCCGACGACGTCGACGACGACGAAGACAACGACGACGATGATAATGATGACGATGATGATTATGATAATACAAAATATGCAAAATGTGATACAAAAATCAATCTTTCAAAAATTAATCTTTCAAATAAATCACATCACAACAAAGTATTAACATAGAAAAATTAACAAATGAGCATACATATATATCAATGATTTGTTTGTAGGTATTCTTTAAATTTTATTTTGAATGTAATAAAAAAGACGAATGCTTCGGTTATTGTAGGAACATATGTACGAAATATCTTCGTCACAATCGGCTCGGGGCGCTAATCTGTCTTTGCTGCATTTTATGAAATTGGTCTTCAATGTATATTTTTTTTCTTGACTATTTTGTGTTATTGTAACATATTTTTTTATCAATTTATTACAATTTAACACATATAAAAATCGTGCAGTCCGCTTTAATATACATATTACAAAAAACTAATTGAGATTATTCTTCAAAAAGTCGTCGCACACATAAGGCCTTTCTTTACATTCATTTACACATTAATGTTATTCAATCGGTTAACCACGGGTGGTCGGATGGAAGGACATGTGCAATTTATCATGTTACCCATTCAGTGTGGGCATGAAAATAAACAGGTCAAAACTTAAATTGAAATAGAGACAAGGGCGTTGTCTATGTGTTTTACCATAACATGAAGTACAAAATGTCATCTATGTGTTATATCATAACATGAAGTACAACATGTCATCTACGCATATTGAGGTTTTTGATAAGGATACCATCAACGGGGTCATCTGTTATTTGTCTTTTTATTTAAACACCGTATTAGTGTATTTTAAAATTTGCCGCATTAAGACACTATTACATTAGTTGAATGCTAACCCATTTCTTTATGGGTGGAAATTATGAAAGCGGTGATACAACTCGGAACCCCTCGACCAAAAGATGGACACTATATTAGCCGCGTTCTTTGAATATTGGGTTTAATACATATGCTTTATAAACGTCTCAAATCAGTATGTGCAGTCCGCATAGGCTTATAAGGAACGACACTTCCCGCCAAGACAGGGACGAAACTTCCCGCCAAGACAGGGACGACACTTCCCGCCAAGACTGGTAATTTCGTCTAGAAGATACTTCTTTTAAACAGTTAATTCCTTAAAGGCGGAAACTGTCGTCCCTGATTAGCATGCGCGAACTCCTTTTAACATCATTTATGCATTAAACTCCGTTTTACAAGAACGAGCCTCATAATTTGTTGATGAGGTTAAATGAAAAAACGAAATAACAGAACCTCCGCTTCCCGGACACATCGGCCCGAAACAACTAGAAGACGCCCGCTAACGACGTTAATAGCTCCTCATGCGTCCATCCCGCCACCTGAAGCGCTCCCGTCACTGTCTCAAACCGACGCTGCATTTCAGGGATCACAACCCCCGCCACTGCTTCCGGTTTCTGAACCAGATCCACAAGAGTCTCTTCCAGCACTTGCGCCGTCACCGCTCCCGGATGATGAGAGCCCCTTGCCGCTTGAAGAGCTCATACCGGATGCTGTAGTGGTTGGTTCTTTTGTGGTTTATTCCAATTTTGCTGTGACGCGGAATGTTGCAAAGATCCTAGAATGGTATTGGTGGAGAGTCTATACTTTTTCTCTAAAGTGAAAATGCTTAAACATGTAATGCATCATCATCCATATCATCATCATCATAATCATCATTATCACAATCATCATCATCATCATCATCATCATCATCATCATCATCATCATCATCATCATCATCATCATCATCATCATCATCATAATAATAATAATAATAATAATAATAATAATAATAATAATCATCATCATCATTATCAGAACCGACATCATGATCATAATCATCAAATACAATAGCATCCCCGTCGCTACCATCATCAACCGACACATCATCATCATCATCATCATGATATCTTCATAATCATCATCAACATCGTGAGCAACATGATTATAATAAACCTTATCATTATTATTAGAAGCAGCCTCAGAAGCAGTAGCACCACCACTTACATCATAATCTATCGGCACCATCATAACAATCATTCCTATTCTCATCCTTCTACTATTCTTCGTCAGCATCATCAGCATCATCACTTCCACAAACCCGCTCAAAAAACATCACCCCCACAATCATCATCACCAACACTACCACAGATCAAGTGATAATTCTACACGGCTCTGAATCCACGCATGCGCACGTCTGACAGCCAGTCTCATCTGTTGTGGTGCTTAGTGTGTAGCCATCGTTGCGCGACAACATGCACATGTCGTTGCACTTTCGGTACGTGTCGCCGCTGATCGGAAGTGCACCTGGTTCGTGTAAAGTAAATAATATCGATCTTAATCTTCTAAGTTTTCTCAAGTTTTGTTATTAATGCAAACGGCATACATAATACATATCCTTTTGAAAATAGCTAGAATGCGTTTAGTTGAAATAATGACGCGAAATACGATTGATAAAGATAAGGAACAAAATGCTCAATAAGGCACTCGCTAAACAAAATATATTTAACGCCTTCTTTTAAATAACGATATGAAACGCATCCAAACGGAATACATGTGCAAAACCCTTCTGCATCTTGAAACATATTGATTACCATTCTCTTTGTTGGTCTCATGCGTGTCGGCACTTTCGTTCATCCACCACTTGCTTGGACAATTCTTAGGCGTCGGTGTGCATGCATGACTCGATGACGTCGCCTCTGGTCGCATTGCACAATCGCAGACTCTGCACTTCCGGTTGTCCACAGCCAACGGCGGGCAGCGGTTTTTCTTCATTTCCTGAAGTGTTTCCAGAATATTGGAAAAGGAATTGTTGATACGACATGCCACCTCCTACCGACCGGAGCCCCGGTACGCGAGCGAGGGAACTTCCGGGGTTCCAAGGTACTTGACATTTAGCTGCGATTATAAACGATTTGACTTTTCATATAATAATACTAAAGGAATTATCGAACTATAATAACTTCTCTTCTCAAACTACATGTTACGGCTAGTTTGACATTTGTGCTTCTAAAACTACCAGTAGAATTGCTACTTAATATTGATGATTGAATAAATACCAAATCATGAATACGTCAACAACAGACAATCTTTATCTTAATTGTTTACTGAAGTACGTGCCTGATAAAATCAAGATCTATTTATTAAGAAAATAACGACAAATATTCACAATTACAGCACTTCATAAAACAAAAACAGTATTATCATCACTGTACCATAACAAATAAGTAGAATCAAAATCGACGCCCAAATGACATCCGACCTATTTGTGAATAACAGCGTCAAGAATAATCCCCCGCTGCATCTAACCTACTAACTCGTCTTTCGCATGAGACGTTAAACCGAGGTGCAGTGTACTAGGTGCTATACACCGGGCACTAAAAGACCCAGGGTCACCTCTGGAACGGGGTGTCTTCTGTATCTTGCACTATCCCCCGTAACCAACTAACACGTCTTTCTGGGGGTGATGGCCATATGGGAGACAATCCCGGTGCACTCGATAAAAAACAACAACAACAACAACAACAACGATAATATTATATGATTACCATATTTAACACAATTGAGTTACGGCGTATCAACGCGGCTTTCTGTCATTATGGGCGTAAAGGAAGGCTTTATCAGCCCGTGTTCTTAAAATGCGTGACAGTTACTCGAAGAATACATTCAGATTACGGTTAGTTGCGTGACAGTTACTCGAAGAATACATACAGCTTACGGTTAGTTGCGTGACAATTACTCGAAGAATACATACAGCTTACGGTTAGTTTTAGTGATATTCGACCCTATGTTGGCTCGACTGTTTCAAATGTTTGCGCTTTAATTATAATACATACAGTTCCGTTTTCTGGCTAGAACTGGTGTCAGATTTCCGAACGCGCGATTGAAGTTGAACTATAGGAAAATGTTTGATAACAGATATATGTTCAAAATTTGAATTGCTAATGATCTGCTGTTAAAAAATATGTAATAACCGACATGTACCTATACATTATTTAGAGATGCTTAACTTAAAAAAAAGACAAATAAATAATTTCAGTACTCTAAAATTCTTTCGTAAGGGTTAATACAGTTGTGTTCTGTGGTGATATTATTACATAAGTATTTACGTTATGATGATTGTGTTTCTTTCTCAATCTAAACTTCTTTAAATCATCTAAAATGACTTAAGGTCAGAATTGTATTAAAACAATTCTTGGTGTTTTCCACGCTTCCTTTATTTAAAACTGGCCGTAACTATGTTCATCTTTATCTTGTTTGTTGGAAACTACACAATTCCTGAAACGTTAACACATCACATGACGCATATTTCTCTCTGCCGCAGGTTTCTCGGTACAACAGTGGAGAGTTCTTCCGTAGTGCCTCTGCTACTGAGTCTGGTGCAACAACTGAGTATGCTGGGGAATCAAAGCCCATGAACCGGCCTGGTACGTGTGTCATTATCATCACGATAAAGAACATTCTTTTTGAACGATGAATAGTTTATTAGTGCCAGTTGTATTTGTAATCTAACATTAAATGCCAAGCAAAAATACTTGTAAGTCAGTAAATCATCATTGAATTAATTGGGAATTCATTATTTTCTTTTAGTAATCAATCTCATGGGTAATCCTAAGTTATAACCGTTCCGTCCAAAAGGTCTTCAATCAGGATCATATTAGTCGACAAGTTTGAAGTGAGTAGAAACTTGAACGTTTGATGCAAACCAGAAATTACACAGCTAGGTTTTTTTTTTCAATAAATTATTTTGTTTAACTCTATACTGACATTTTGTTCAATTCTGATCAGCTGTCGTTTGACGAAGCCATGCTTTGGCGCTCGTTCGACCCGCCGTCACGGACAGTACTGCAGACGACAGTCCGTACCTCAGTCGACTTCCTGTTCAGTCGTCTGGAGAAACTGCACGGCCGGATATTGGTGTGTCGCGCCTTGGGATATTTTACCTTAGGTGGGGGTTGAGTCACTTGTATTCAAGTCTTGTTCTGGGTAATCTGGCCTTAAAGCACTTAATTCGGCCTTAAACGGATTTTTGTTTATCTAGAAGAGATTGTATACTAACCAAATAAAAGCGGAAAATGTCTTCCCTGATAAGCCTGTCCGGGCCACACATGCTCATCTGGGACGACACTTTTCGCACATGCATTAAGACCAGCTTTCCCAGAACGAGGATCACTTGTTTATGTACTTGCCAGCACATTAATGGAAGTCTCGTTTAGCAAAAATCCACTTCAATAATGGATCTTTACTTCAGCCAATAACGAAATCACCGAGGTGGAGCTTGATGACGTGTTGTGATGCGATGATGACGTATTAAATGACGTCTACACCTACTGGACACCGCCCATGCGCAGACTGCCCCTCTACTTCTCGTGTGCATACGGGCGGACATCGACCAATATATCGATACTGAGCTTTACTGTTATTTTCTCGTTTGAATTTAATGTTTTACGAACGTCGAACTGATGAGAAGACAATGATGTTATATGTACTATGGCGATTTATATTGGGATTTCCAATTCATTATCAACATCGCATATTATTAAAATTAAGATAAAGCGGTTATCGCAACGCGGTTGAACGTCTGCCTTAAGAACTTGTGATCATATAGTTTCGCGACCACTTGATGCTTTCTGATTTGTTTTCAGCTGAGAAACACTTTGTTCAACTTTCTTTAAGTGACTTGCTGATGACTTTTGCAACAGCGGAAGTGGTAAATTAGCTACATTCTGCATGTAAACAGTACATGTACTACATACACACTGCGCGTATTTTTGTAATGCTCTGTGACTGACTATAATTAACAGATGTGTTGTTTTTTCACCGCAGTTGAGCACGGTGCAGACGGTGCGCGCGTGTTAAACTGGTACCACCGTCAGTTAACGGAAGCTGCGCACGAGCGCTACTGCGCAGATTATGCGCAGAAAAGCGTCTCCATAGCAACCTAGCTGATTTCTTCGCGGGAACCTGGGCCAATGGTAGTATTGTGCATGATTATGATATGTATGGACAGTTAGTCGTTATATCAGAAAGATAATCACAATAACGAGTATGCAAACAATGAAAATATCAGTTGATTGTTCAATCAGGCGCAATTTGCTATGTGAGTCTTTGATAATTTTTGATCCTCCAATAAAGAAGTATAATGAGGAACATTATCGTATTCATGAGTTTTTAAACGTTTCGTTATTTTCGAATTGCCGCAAGTCATTTTTAAATAGAGACTTTTGACATTGGTTTTACTAATTCACTCCCTGTAATATCGAAATTTTCACCGAAAATACATGTAACCAAATTCATGTGCTAGCACGTGAGTATCTATAAAAGTCTCGCTTTAGGAAAACCGGACTTAATGCATGTGCTTACATTGTCCCGGATTAGCCTTTGCTGACTGCAGAGGCTAATCTGGAAGACACTTTACGCACATGCATAAAGACCAGTTTTCCGAGATTGATGCTAAAATAAGCTTTAAAGTGTTTTATTCCAGGGAGAAAAAGCCGTATACGAACGCTGAAGGGGAGGTAATAGAAGAGGACCGATATGGGACGTCAAAGCCCTTTCGCTTTCGAGAGGATGACTACAACAATCTGGCTCTCAACAATCTGCCCTATCAACGCTTGCACGCGGGTCACGTTGACCTTCTCAAGAAGGAGTGTCTCGCCAATGTGCACTTCTGCGTTGCTAAGTTACACGCACTTCCTGTTGAGTAAGCGTTATGGTTAAGAAATGTTACATCGTATGTTATAATTACTCACTTAAATTGTTACGACCTAACCCTCTACCTTAGGTTTTAGTTGTCGTTTACTGTCATTGTTACCACTGTAACTATTGTATGCGGACTTACTTACCTGATGTAATTGTAGACTGATAAAATGACTTTTTTACCTGTTTAAATACACGTTAAAGTAAGACTGCACGATTTTGTCAAATATTTATTAATTTACATCAAATATTTATTAATTTACATCAAATGTAATCTAATAAAAAGACGAATGCTTCGGTTATTGTAGGAAAATATGTACGAAATATCTTCGTCACAATCGGCTCGGGGCGCTAATTTGTCTATGCTGCATTTTATGAAATTCGTCTTCAATGTATAATTTTTCTTGTCTATTTCGTGTTATTCTAACATATTTTTATCAATTTAACACATATAAAAATCGTGCAGTCTCACTTTAATTTAGATTGTTTGAGTTTTTTTATTTGAACATTATATATAGCTTTTTACAAATAAGTAAGTAAACTTTGCTCGGTAACATTTTTAGCTTTTCGTTAAAAACATATGAAGATAAATAATGGTACATGTTTTTACTGTCAAAATAAACAAAAATACTGTCTCTTGTATTAACACTGGAACATGAGCCAAACGCGTCTTAAAAGTATGTAATTCACGCATGTTTCTCGCGGCTCTCCCAGGGCGCTTTTAGACGACTTCACGGCGGCCAAAGCGGCATTCCCGGGGAAACCCCTGATCACGTGCATTCTGTAGGCGCTTTTGCTCTCCCGGAAGGGGCTTCACATGGATCCGGTTCAGTTCATGCCTCAGCTACTAGGGCGCCTGGAGGACAACGAGGTTTGAAATAGGACTGATATGAGCCTCGTTTCAAGAAAACTGGTCTTAATGCATGTGCGCAAACTGTTGTCCCAGATAACCCTGTGCAGTCCACACATTCTAATCAGGGACGACGCTTTTCGCCGAAACTGGATTTGCGTTTAGAAGAGACTTCTTTTTAACGAAAAATTTCATATAAGCGGAAAGTTGCTGCCTGTTCTGGCTAATCTGGGACGACAGTTTATTTACATGCGTTAAGCCCAGTTTTCCCAGAACAAGACGCATATTTATAAACATACATTAGGATAAAACAAGAATACAAAATCATGTTTGTACATCTCCGGTAGCACTTGAATAATAGATCATTGAATAAGAGATCTGCTATTCAAATATCGTTATTACTTAAGAAACCCCGCGCATACAAGTGGAACACTCTTTTTCACCAAAAATAATCAAAATAAGCTGTTTGATGTTATAATACGTTATATGTATACAGACTTTTAACAAGGAAAATCACCGAAAAATGTTCTGTGTGAATTGAGCCGCTTCATGCGAACACTGTTCTTTTGCCGTATGTGGTCAGCGAAGCCCCAGGCCATCCTGCGCATTCATTCAGTCGGATCAGGAGCTACCATGTCTGCTATTGACCTCACGAAATATCGCATGACTTTAAAGAGGACAAAGTAACTCCTGACCAGAGTGCGCAATCGGCATACGACCCATATTCGCATGACGCGGCTCAATGCAGTGTTTTGTTTCAGACAACAGCCGAGTTCAAGCAGCGCTTTCGTGAATATAGCTCAAAAGTGTGGTTCGAGCCCGATGTCAACATCCTGGAGCGTCCCGGGGTTCAACTGCTACACAGCATCCACGTGCACGCGTCCGAAATTGACATGATGACGATTACGTCATGTGGAAATTACGTAATCACAGGTGCATTATACGTTATGGCTTAACTTTATAAAAGAGTTGCTTTTTGTGGGGGGGGGGTTTACGAAACTGAATTAACGTTTTTAGTTTCGCAATTTTCGACATATATAAATTGTAAGAGTGTATATTTTATTACAGTTTTGAACTTCTTTATCAACATATATAAGCGTAATCCGAGGCCACATATTTCCATTACGATGAAACAAATATTGCACGAGAGAGGTCCTTATTTACCGTTTAATGGTGTGATGAAAAATGAAATAATTCACAGTCATCTACAGAAACGAAACCAAAATAAATTGGTTCTAAACTGTAAACAAACGTGAAACGCTAAACAAGATGGTCTCATATAGAGAGATTATTAACGCTTGACCTTCTTTAGTCTGCGGGTCGTTGGAGGAGATCAAAATCTGGAACATCAAGGTCGACCCCCACGGTTGCTACGCAATGTGACGGGTAAAGGTCAGTCTAGAAAGGTCGCGTTTTGTCATGGTGATGAGTGGATCAGCGTGAAATTTGGCAACGTAATAAAAGTAAAAGGTCTGCAAACAGGCGAGCATTACCAATAAAAAACTCTATATTGAAATATATATTTTTGATTGTGTATCTATGCATGTTTATTAGTATTTTGCTAGTCTTTGAAATATTAAAATGCGTTCTTATCATAAATCATCAATTAACATATTTTTGCAAACAAACAGAACATCAACACAATAATTAGGCCAAGCCGAAAATGACTTTATCTATATACTTGGATAGAACCTGTCACGAGTTTCTTTTCAAACTCCCTATTGTTATTCAACGGTGTTGGTGGTTACTGACGAATTTTCGGAACGAATAAATAATATGAAATAAAATAACGAATGTCGGATAATTTTATCAACAATCAGTTCTGATTCGCTGTAAATTCATAAACACAACGTCATTTCACCTCTCAAAGAAAATGTATACTTAAAATGTAAAATGCATATTTAAAATGTATCTTCCACATTTAAAAGTACCAATTAAACTCCATAAAACTTAACAGGCATGAAATTATTATTATTATTTACTTTTTTATAACAAAAACCCCAACTAAAACATACAAACATATCACGAATACAGGTCATTGCAAAGAATTGGTAGTTTGCACGCTGCAGTTGCATTCAACTCTTATTCGGTTGCAATGATGCAGTCGATAGTTTGTTCGTTTGCGACCGGACTATCCCTTGTTAAATCCCCACTCGGGGTGCGCTCTTAGAACCATCTCAAAAGACATTAAAACGTTGGTCTTGCTATGAAATGAAATCGATTCAACTGCCAAAAGTTTCCGATGTTATATGGTTTTAATAAAAAAGATTATATAACCGTCATAAGCACATTCCTGTTTGCAGGACAAACGATTCTTCTGCTTGTACGTAAAGTGTGGTCCCAGATAAGACTGTGCAGTCCTCTTGCTAGTACGTAAAGTGTGGTGCCAGATAAGACTGTGCAGTCCTCTTGCTTGTACGTAAAGTGTGGTGCCAGATAAGACTGTGCAGTCCTCTTGCTAGTACGTAAAGTGTGGTGCCAGATAAGCGTGTGCAGTCCGAACATACTATATATGTATACAAGTATTTACTGAGATAAAGAATGTATTAGAGACTCGCTATGGGAAAACGGGTCTTCTTGCTTGTACGTAAAGTGTGGTCCCAGATAAGCCTGTGCAGTCTGAACAGACTAATTAAAGACGACACATTCCGCTTTATGGTATTTTTTCCTTTAAAGAAAATCCAATTTAGGCGGAAGTGTTGTCCCTGATCAGCGTGTCCGGACTGCACAGTCGAATAAGGACGATACTTAACGCACAGTCATAAAGCCAGTTTTCCCAGAGCGAGGCTAATTTGTATAACTTTCTTTCTTTTAGCCGACGATAGTCTCTGCATCCGCAGTATAAACTTCTCTGTCGACGGCAGATTTATCTCTATATAAGCTACGGATCCCTCGAATTTCATAACACTGCCACACTGCAAGTAATTCTTCCTTTGTTCGGGGTTTCACACAAATCTTTATCCATGTAAAATCTTTACATGCAATAACGATTCAGAAGGCTTACAAACACAAGTTACGTAAAACATTCCAGTTCTTCGTTTAAAAATAAACATATAACATTTATTAAATTAATAAATTCAAAATAATACATAAATACATACATACATACATAAAAATATATACACATATATAAATAAATACTATGACTTTGGTTAAGAACAAAAATGATATTTATTCAACTACTCATGGTTCGGCCTGTATCAACGATTGCGATTACAAGATGTGGCATATTTTCATGGCATCGTGCACCGCTCTTCGCGACAGGAGGAAGATCGTCTGGAACACACAAATGATCTGAAAGGCGCGCGCACCGTTGATATGGTAACGGTGGTAACGATTGCAAAAAAATATATAAAATATAAAAAATATAAGAAAATATTCTGGTAAAACGGGGATAAATGCATTTGCGTTACGTGTCAACCCAGATAAGGTCATGCAGTCAGCACATACGTGTCACCCCAGATTAGGCCATGCAGTCAGCGTTACGTGTCACCCCAGATTAGGTCATGCAGTCAGCGTTACGTGTCACCCCAGATTAGGTCATGCAGTCAGCGTTACGTGTCATCCCAGATTAGGTCATGCAGTCAGCGTTACGTGTCACCCCAGATTAGGCCATGCAGTCAGCACATACGTGTCACCCCAGATTAGGTCATGCAGTCAGCGTTACGTGTCACCCCAGATTAGGCCATGCAGTCAGCACATACGTGTCACCCCAGATTAGGTCATGCAGTCAGCGTTACGTGTCACCCCAGATTAGGTCATGCAGTCAGCGTTACGTGTCACCCCAGATTAGGTCATGCAGTCAGCACATACGTGTCACCCCAGATTAGGTCATGCAGTCAGCGTTACGTGTCACCCCAGATTAGGCCATGCAGTCAGCACATACGTGTCACCCCAGATTAGGTCATGCAGTCAGCGTTACGTGTCACCCCAGATTAGGTCACGCAGTCAGCGTTACGTGTCACCCCAGATTAGGTCATGCAGTCAGCGTTACGTGTCACCCCAGATTAGGTCATGCAGTCAGCGTTACGTGTCACCCCAGATTAGGTCATGCAGTCAGCGTTACGTGTCACCCCAGATTAGGTCATGCAGTCAGCACATACGTGTCACCCCAGATTAGGTCATGCAATCAGCATATACGTGTCACCCCAGAATAGGTCATGCAGTCAGCGTTACGTGTCACCCCAGATTAGGCCATGCAGTCAGCACATACGTGTCACCCCAGATTAGGTCATGCAGTCAGCGTTACGTGTCACCCCAGATTAGGCCATGCAGTCAGCACATACGTGTCACCCCCAGATTAGGTCATGCAGTCAGCGTTACGTGTCACCCCAGATTAGGCCATGCAGTCAGCACATACGTGTCACCCCAGATTAGGTCATGCAGTCAGCGTTACGTGTCACCCCAGATTAGGTCATGCAGTCAGCGTTACGTGTCCCCCCAGATTAGGTCATGCAGTCAGCGTTACGTGTCGTTCCAGATTAGGTCATGCAGTCAGCGTTACGTGTCACGCCAGATTAGGTCATGCAGTCAGCGTTACGTGTCACCCCAGATTAGGTCATGCAGTCAGCACATACGTGTCACCCCAGATTAGGTCATGCAATCAGCATATACGTGTCACCCCAGATTAGGTCATGCAGTCAGCGTTACGTGTCACCCCAGATTAGGTCATGCAGTCAGCGTTACGTGTCACCCCAGATTAGGTCATGCAGTCAGCGTTACGTGTCACCCCAGATTAGGTCATGCAGTCAGCGTTACGTGTCACCCCAGATTAGGTCATGCAGTCAGCGTTACGTGTCACCCCAGATTAGGCCATGCAGTCAGCACATACGTGTCACCCCAGATTAGGTCATGCAGTCAGCGTTACGTGTCACCCCAGATTAGGCCATGCAGTCAGCACATACGTGTCACCCCAGATTAGGTCATGCAGTCAGCGTTACGTGTCACCCCAGATTAGGTCATGCAGTCAGCGTTACGTGTCACCCCAGATTAGGTCATGCAGTCAGCACATACGTGTCACCCCAGATTAGGTCATGCAATCAGCATATACGTGTCAACCCAGATTAGGTCATGCAGTCCACACAGGCGAACCAGGAACGACACTTGTCGCTTAGACTGGATTTTACTTTAGAAGAGACTTCCTTTAAACGAAAATTTCTATTAAAGCGAAAAGTGTCGTCCGTAATTAGCCTGTGCAGATTCACAATCCGATCTGATACGACACTTTTCGCACATGCATTAAACTCCATTTTCGCAGAATGCGGCTCATATATAATTATATTTTACTTATTTTTAGGGCTGTTTCGTTTCCGGTTTCGTTTCAATTTTAACGTCATTTATTAAATTTTATTAAGTTCAAGTTGTTATTTTTAGCGCATGTTTTTAGTCCTCTTGATTCGCGACTTTAATAACATACAGCTTATTTATATTTATTTTTGTTGTAAAGAAAGATTTAAGAGAAACGTATTTGCTTATTATATAACTTAAAAATTATATTAGTTAAAGGTTACACATATTATTCAATAAAACAACAACGGGTACTGTGTGCGCAGAGAAAGAAAAACATTTCAATGGCCTCGCTATAAAGTAAAAATACACCGCAATAGCATTAAGAAAACTAACAATTATTCTTTAATTAGCCTCAATAAAGTCTGTCTACACAGAAAGTGTTTTCCGGCGGACCACCATAACAATTATATTAGTTAAATGTTTAATGTTACACATTATTGTTTTTAGGAAATATTAATGGTTTCGCTTTCAAGTAAAATACACCGCAATATCATTCGGAACACTAACAATTATTCATTAATTACCGGTAGCCTCAATAAAGTCTGTCTCCACAGGACGTGTTCCACTGGGCCACCAGGATGCGTTGTTCGTGACCGGCAGTGCGGGAGAGGACTCGCCGAACATTGTCGGCGTGTATAATGTCGGCAGACTGGAATACCGCGCCATCCGAGAACTTGTTAGACGACGGTTTTTATTTCGCTCTTTGCTAATTGTATGTGTATTGCTCCCATTTGCTTCAATGAATTTCGACAGCATATAATGATGACGTCTATATGAGCCCCGTTCTGAGAAAAGTAGGGTTCATGCACGTGCGTAAAGTGTCGTCCCAGATTAGCCTGTGCAGTCCGTACAAGCTAATCAGAAACGACACTTTCTACGTTTGTTCAATTTTTTCCTTAAAATGAAGTCTCTTTTTTACGAAATTTCAGTGTGGAAACTGTCGTCCCTGATTAACCTCTGCGGACTGCACACTGTACGCAATGCGTTCAGCCCAGTCTTTCCCAGAACGCGGCTCATATAAATAATCAATTAATTACTGTTTGTTTTCAAATATTTTTTATTGAGTCTCTTTTATGTAATTATTCTTTCTACACTTAAAACGTCCATATTTTTGTAAAATGTTGCATTCCCCCTGAAAATTATTCGATACTTAAGATACGTTCATGATTAATTTGATTACAAAACAGTCCAATAAAGTAAACTTTTCAAAAATAACAAAGTATCGTGCGTCATAATTACAAACGTTATACTCAACAGAAGGTGACCTGCAATGCAAACACGAGGTTTTACGAAGCAGACAACAGATCAGTGGTCATGGAAATTTACGATAAGTTTTACTTGTTTGACCTTGAAAAGATGGACGTCAGCATCGTGTTTCCGGGTCGAGTAGTCGAGTGTGTATCTTGACCAAACGGAAGCGTACGTACAATTTTTATTTGCATTTTACAATTCATGTGTGGAGGTGGCAGTATTCACAACATAGTTATTAAATATTCCGGTCATGGTGTGTCATTACTATTCCGCGTCACTAAGAAATCAAATTCATGATTTAAAGATTTTGCTAACTGAACGATTTGGGTCAGAACGTGTTAGAAACCGTTCCGCCCACTTTATCTCTGTCTCTGTCTATGACGTCATTCTTCCATTGTAGAACTCCTCGTGACGTCACGTTTTGTCACGTTTTGGCAAGAACGTGAAACTGTACAACATCACAAACGGCCGCATTGACGACACAATAAAAACTGGGCACAAGAAGGAGATCTACCAAGTTGTGGTCAGTTGTTATACCTTTCTTAACATTATGTCATATGCCACCTGTACTGTACAAGTGTAGTAGCAAGCAGTGAACATCTCAAAACTGTATTGCAAAACTGTAAAAACAACATTGTTTTTTAATGTTGTGACGAACATTTACATTCGCAAGTGATGTGTTCATATATATACGACCATTCTCCCCATACCTCTGATTCAAGTAGGCCAGTAAACAGATCTGATAAAAGCATGTGTACTAACTTTTGTACTAAGTGATTGGAATCGGTTCCCCAAAACGGAGTCGATTAATCGGAGGCCATAATCAGCGATTAATCGATTAATCAGCTTTTTTAACAAAAAATTAAGTTTTTAATATTTAACCAATGTTTTTGTTGATATTAACATTATATTACTATATTTTATCAAAAAGAACTTTATCATGACTATTCCTTATGTGTTTTGTGATTTAATAATCAATACATGCTTAAAAATCTTGTTTTGTGTTTGAAATATTGTGGCTGCAATGGTATGTACTGTGTGAAAAAGGCTTAAACCCCAATAACTACAACAAATCTTGTACAGAGTGAAGAGTAATACAGATTATTAAATAAAAACAGACCTTTAAAAAGTAAATTTTTTTTCAAAAGAAAAACTTGTATGATCATTATCAGAAGAATATGAAAATATCTACTTAAATATGGACCTTATGATAATAGTTTCTTGACATGGAAAGGGAACAAATTCTTCTCTGACCGACATCTATAATGAATTGGCTATAGCCGCTATACACATCCGTATTACGATCGCTGATAGGTTTAAAGGGATCTTTTCACGCTTTGGTAAATTGACAAAATTGAAAAAAGTTGTTTCAGATTCGCAAATTTTCGTTTTAGTTATGATATTTGTGAGGAAACAGTAATACTGAACATTTACCATGCTCTAATATAGCCATTATATGCATCTTTTAACGATTTTAAAACCTAAAAATTATAAAGCGTTGCAACGCGAAACGATTGAATAATTTGGAGAGTTCTGTTTTTGTCGTTAAATTTTGTGCAACTACGAAGATTGCTTATATAACGTATAAAATACCTCAAGGGTGTGTATTCGGCGAAATAGCTCAGTAGGCTAGAGCGTTTTTACTTCAGGACTCTTGCAGGACTCCAGGGGTCACTAGTTCGAAACCTGCTCCGGGCAATGATCTTTTCCTTTTTTTAATTTTATTCTTGATTTTTTACTGCAGCTTTTACGATCCAATGTTTACATTTATCAATATAAAGCATTTAATGAATAAGTTAAAAAATGCCAAAATCTGTGAAAAGGCCCCTTTAAAGGGTTGTTTTATAAAGTTATTAATTAGTTGAATTCATATTGGCTTTGTTATTGAGCTGAAGACAGCCGTATTGGCCTGAGGCCGCAGGCTCAATAACAAAGCCAATATGAATTCAACTAATATATGACAATTTTATTAATTAACTTTATATTGTTCAGCAAGAAAAGCTTGAATTTCACTTTCGAATTACAAATTTACAGTTTTTTGCTATTTAATTAAGAATGAAGTTTTGAATAATAGGAAAATTTCTGGTCTACACAACTTATTGGTTCACAGAAACAATAGCATTTAAACTAAGTATATGACGAAAGATGATTCCTAGACACTACATGATGCAGGAACACAATTTGACAGGTCGCGAAATTATGTAAAATTTACCTGAATAACCATGATAACATTTCAGCCCCACTGGATCCACCGCCGTTGTTTTTGATACAACTCAGAAAGACAATAAGGATTGAAAACTTACTTATTGCCATTAGGAATTGCATTTGTAATGTGTAAATCCTCCATGATTTCGAATTTATGTTGCTGTCTGCGTTCGTTGTACTTGTATCTCATTGAAAACATTGAAAGTTGTAATTTATGTACGCTGAAATATTTAACCTTACTGCACTATTGTTATTGTCAAAAAATGGAGCTGAATATGCAAGGGGCTGAGTGCTTAAAATATATTTTCAAAGATTTAAACTTTTGCACACAAAAACATATATATCGAATGATCCGTGCGGTAAAAAAATCGTCAACTTTTCGTTGACTCTAAATTTTCATGGTCATCGTCACGTCAGCAGCAATTCGTCGATGACGCGTCGACGATCTGATTAATCAACTCACCACTAGTACTAAGTAATTGGAAATCAGCTAGCCAATTAAAAGTGTATGTTAACTGGCCGCCACGATATGACTTGTATACTGTTGAAAACGGTGATCAATGTAAATAAACCCCGTTCTGCGAAAAATGGGCTTAATGCATGTGCGTAAAGAGATATTTCAGATTAGCCTGTGCAGTCCGCACAGACTTATCAGGGACGACACTTTTCGCTTTTACGGAATTTTTCGCTAAAAAAGGTCTATTCTTAGCGAAAATCAAGTCAAGGCGGAACGTGTCGTCTCTGCTTTCCCAGAGCAAGGTTCATATCGTTGTTTTACAGGTGAACGATCCGGGAACGCTCGCTGCAGTGACGGTAGTTTTTGGACCTGTAGTGTCATTCTATACATAGATGGTGACGTCACTACGTTATTGTCACCTCTATACTTAGACGCATCACGCACCTCCATTTGGAGGCATTTATGACTACGACACAAAGAAGTCCGCGGATGAATGAAGAATTTGCTTTATAAGTAAACATTCATGTTATGTTTTAAAAGTTAAGTATTATTTTGTTCAGTCTTACGGTCTTATGTTAGTATCAATTATAATTTTCGTTAGTTTTCAACTATTTCGCTCTTTATTCATTTTTTAAAAACAGAACTTTCACTTTCGGTTGTATAACAACATGTATCCTTTATTGACGAAAGTTTGCAATGAAATAGCGTTTTCAAAACCGCTTAAAAAGTTTCAGAAGGTGTGTCTGATGCATGTTTTGAAAAGACACAATGTCATAGTTATATTGCCGACTAGTATGGGAACAATTTGATATTTCAAGTGGCTCCATTTGCATTGCAAGAGAAGTTCAAATTGACTTGTTCAGTTTGTTAAATTTTGACACCCTTATTATATATTTTTTATAAGTGCCTGATAAATTTATTTCTTTAAATAATTGAAATCATTGAAAATTTAGTAAAAGCACGGCATTGATGTTCTATGATGGTCATTTTTAGTGGAATAGTATGTTACAAATTACAATAAAACAATTATAACTATTGTATTAATGAATTTAGATTAGGTGTCATTTTTAAATGGGGTAGTAATTCATTATATGAGATTAGCACATTATATAGTTGAAAAATAAATAACACTTTAATGACTTACCATAGTGAAATAAAGTAGCATAGAATATGTTGCAGGTCACAAAATGCAAAACTAAAGTTCAAACTCAGAAGAAGCTTTGCAAATATTTTACACTGACAACACTGTTGATTTTCCAAAAAAAATCCTTCCTATCTTCCTGCCCTAGTTTTTTGGGGAAAATTTTAATATTATTAATATCATTGAGTAAAATTATTAAAATATCAATATGTTTTGATTACATTAGCTAATTATAGTATTATATTATTAATAATGAAATACTTTGCGAGGAAAGTCCCATTCTGTTTTAATTAGTCTTAATTACCTACTAGTAAAATTGAAATTATCAGTGACATCCAATAATTGAATTACATGCGTGTGAATGCATATGTTTTTTTGACAGTTACATAGTACCCTATTTAATTGTATAACAACAAATAACTATAGTTCCACAACCCAGCCCAAGTTTACACAAACTGAATTAATTCATCAATTGATCCTATTTAATTATATTAAAAACAACATGTGTAAGATTTTGAGAATATCCCATGTATTCCTCTAGTATTCCTTTAGTACACCCAGGGTTGGCACCAATCGACCGCCCCCGGTTTTAACCGGCGGTTTTTACTGGTTAAAACCGCCCCGGTCAATACTCCCAAATTTGTCATTACTGGTCAATACTGGTCGATTGAACTTTACCCCCAATTTTGATTAATATTCCATGCTTAATTAACAATATTGATAATATAAATTAAACAGACATGTTGCCAATAATGTCTTAAGCTATTAATACCCACTATTTTATACCTGTTCATGCAAATAAGTCAAAGTTGGTCAACTGGATTTTTCAGTAAAGACCGGTGTGACACAATGCCTGTAGTGTTGATGGACCTTGTCACTCACTCTCGCATGTATGAGATCTCAAACAGTACGTTCAGGAGATGCGAAAGTATCTTTACCTCTCAGAATTAAACATACGTTGAAATTTCGCGGCATATATCGTACAGTATATTTTAATGTTAACGGCGTTTCTTTTTCTGTGTACGCATTGCATACTAGCATAACATATACTATCAATAAAGCGCACTTTGCGAATGTTGTTTTCAAGATCAGTTTATGGTGTTCGCTCCATATGTTATAAGACTACGAAAGTGTTATCGACCAATCGACTTTTAAGTTTGAACGGATGTTGTATACCAATGAGTCTCTTTCGTCATGTTAATCTGTTGAAGAAATTCAGTTCTATTCAAACAAATATTTATTTTATGTGAACACATGTAAGCACCGTTGTCGCTTAGTTGATTGCCTTTATAACTTAATATATAAGCCGCGTTTTGTGAATACGGGGTATAATGCATGTGCTTAAAATGTCGTCCCGGATTAGCCTGAGCAGCCCACACAGATTTATCAGGGACGACACTTTCCTCATAGAATAGATTTTCGTTTATAGGAGACTTCCTTTAAACGAAACATTTCATATAAGCGGTAATTGCACATGGTTATCTGGGAGTATACTTTAAAAGCATGCATTAAGGATTGTTTTCCCATTGTTAGTTTTGTTAGTTTCCCGATTGAAAGAACTTAAATTACCGGTCGATGTTTTTAATTTCGATTTCTTTGGTATTGGCAGATCAATGTTTTACAAGGTCTTACTAACACAAATGTGAGTACATGTATAAATATATGGTATAAATCTATGTATATATTGTTTATACCCATATCCTTTTCTAACTCCCGATGCACATGGTTAAATGTCGTTCAGAATATTGCATCATGAACATGTCATTTAAATTCATAACTGGTTATTTAAATTTATATTAATTTCATAAAAAGATGTTCTCGACATGTCTGTATTTCAAACGGTATAAATGTAAATATTTCAAAGCGGTTGTCAGCAACATTCACTTTTTGAGCACAAATACGAATTGCATGTAGATCAAAAATCGAATGTCAAGAAGTAATCAAGCAGTCGCTACTCTCAAGATTGATATCTGCAACAACGCATTTTTTTCAAATGTTTATTGAGCAAAAGCAATTAACAAGAAGCAGTTAAGCATTCTATTTTCACCTTGAGATGGTCTCATCTGAATAAATACTAAATACAGGTGTAAAACAGTTACGATTAAATGTAACATAAAGGTTTGAAAAAACAACAACAACATGGCTTTCATTCAACGTTGAATCCGAAATAGGAATCGGTTGAAATCAAAGCTAAATCTGAACCATATGACTTAACTAGGTCTGAAAGCGGACAGTGTCGCCCCTGATTAGTCGGTGTGGACTGTGGACTGCTAATCTGAGACGACACTTAACGCATATGCGTTCAGTCTGATTTTTCCAGAGCGAGGCTAAAATGATTTTACAGATACCAAAGAATTGTGAATGGAACATCACGAAATATACCGGTAAGCAACAAAAAAATATTGATGCCAATCACATGTACACCCAGGTTTCTTCGAGTAGCGCTATTGGTTTGAATGATGCAATATTGTCATAATAGCGATGGTTTATGAGCCGCGTCATGCGACAATGGGTCGTATGTCATAACCACTCACCTTATTCAACCACGTGGCAAGAGTTTGTTCGGTTCATTTAAAACTAGTAGATTATTGAAACAGATACGTTCATAAAAGTTTCGTTTATCTCGTAGAAGAATACATGCTGAGTCCGGTGTATCTGAAAAACACATGATAAGACCAAAAGTAAGTACATGTACATGATATTCCGCATCGGTCTTCATTTGGGTTTTAACAGACTGATTTGGGTTTATTAAACCCACTTCTAAAACCATACATGACCTATAAAGTTAGATAAGTCCTATTCAAATTATATTGAATGTCCTTACCAACTTTATCATGTCAAGGTCTTTAAAAGTTCGAAATTTTGACAACATGCTATAGTAGAAGCAAAGCAGATATATAACATAAAAGAATATTTGATAGAAACGACTGCAAAAGTCAATGTCTTTTTGTGTTTCGACACGATCATCATTAGTTTACGAGGAAATACTTTATCATAAGTTTAACAACAATCAAAGTACAAGGCATCCCTAAGCTGTCGCATGACTTTAACCCATTTATTCCTAACGTCTAGAAAAAAGACCTTTGCAAACAGCGTAGACCCATATGAGACGCCGCATGATGCGGCGTCTCATCTGGGTCTGAGCTGTTTGCTTAATAGAATTTCTGTAAGAAGTATTCTAAATATAGAAATAAATATACTAGACATCCCTAATTTTGGAAATAAATTGATTCAATTTAGAAGGATGGGAGAGTCCACCAGGCATAAATGGGTTATGATACATGTATATTGTTTCTCAAAAGCGATGCGTCCGTTTGTTGTTTTGATTTGAAAAACAATGTCCAGTAGGAGCGATTTCTACAATATTTTATTTAATACTAACGTAATTATGGAATGCATTTTAAAATGACCTTTACACGTTTTGGTTAATTGACAAAATTAAAAAGAAATGTTTCAGATTCGTAAATTTTCGTTTTAGTTATGATCTTTGTGAGGAAACAGTAGTACTGAGCATTTACCATGCTCTGAAATATACATTTTATGCATCTTTTGACGATTTAAAAACCTGCAAATGTTAAATTGTTGCAACGCGAAACGACTGAATAATCTGGGGAGTTCTGTTGTTGTCGATATATTTTTTGTGACACTACGAGGATTGCTTATATAAATTATAAAATACATCATTCATTGTATGAGAACGGATGGCCGAGTGGTCTAAGCATTAGACTTTAACGTCAGGGATCAGTGGTTCGAGCCCAGTTGAGGGTTACTTTTTTGTTTCTTTCTTGATTTTAAACTGAAGCTTTTTAGATCAAATGTTTACATTTATTTATATAAAGCATTTAATGATACACTACAATACATGCCCAAATCTGTAAAAACGGTCCTTTAGAGTCCATACACAAGTCATTTAACTTTAGGCTTGCTATGCTGTTTAAACATGTACTTAGACAAGACTTCAATGTGGTGTCACATACATAGGTAATACGTATGCGATTCATACCAAACCTGATACCGTAGGGATGGTAATTAAGCAAATATTTACAAAACAAATATGCTCGATTTAAATCATTATTCCAAACAATCGCGGTTCAATATGGGAACATGAATGCTTTCGTCATAAAATGAGTCGCTTTCTGAAAAAAAAGGGCTTAATACATGTGCGTCAAGTGGCGTCCTAGATTAGCCTGTGCAGTCCGCACAAGCTAATCATGGACGATACTTTCCGCCTTAATAGGATTTTTGCTAAGAAGAAACTTCATTTAAACGAAGAATGTCGTAAAGAGAAAGTGTCGTCCCTGATTAGCCTGTGCGGAGTGCACAAGCTAATCTGGGACGACACTTTACGCACATGCATTATGCCCAGTTTTCTCAAAACGCGACTCAAATAAATGACAAAATGCTTCCATAAACGAACTGTAACATTGATAGAGCAACGACGCTTGACAGAGCCACGACGCTTGACAGAGCTACGACGCTTGACAGAGCCACGACGCTTGACAGAGCCACGACGCTTGACAAAGCCAGGACGCTTGACAGAGCCAAGGCTTGACATAAAAACGATGTTTGACATAGCCATGACGCTTGACAGAGCCACGACGCTTGGCAGAGCCACGACGCTTGACAGAACTTTGACGCTTGACAGAGCCGCGACGCTTGACAGAGCCACGGCGCTTGACAGAGCCAAGACGTTTGACATAGCCAAGACGCTTGACAGAGCCACGACGCTTGACAGAGCAACGACGCTTGACACAGCCATGACGTTTGACAGAGCCACGACGCTTGACAGAGACATAACGCTTAACAGAGCCATGACGCTTGACAGAGCCACGACGCGTCTTAGGATTGGAAACACACTGTAACTCGGTGGCGCAGGAGAGTATGTCATTGTTCTGGAACCGTTGTCGGGAGCCCTTCACGGCTGCCCACATTCTGCTACACTGCAACCTCTTTTCATTGCAGAGGCGCCGGCTTCGAGCCGCATTGCACTCACATGGACTAGTGTTAAACCTTTTCATCGAGGAGCGATGCAAAGGCCCGGTCTTCTCTGTGCTGTCCAAATATCTACTGGACATTCTGATAACTGACAAGAAATTGGTCTTTGGGAAAGAGGCAGTAAATCCCACCAACGTATCATACATCTTGCGCGGAAACATACCCGGGCTGATTCTAGTAATATGGTACCGCATTCTTATAATTATTGGAGTGATAGGTGCAATGCTAATTATAATTAAATATTAATGCAAACTTTGTATAATATTATAGTCAAATTTTATATTATAAATACAATACATATTAAATGATAGTAACAGTCAAAACAATACTATATTAACACTTACGTACGCTCTGCGTTTCATACCCTGGGAATGTATATTCCAGTATATTCCTTATGCCCTTAGGAATACACTGTTTTAGACCACTATTGTGGACTCAAGAATGGTTACACGATTTATCTATGATTTGACATAGTGACCTAGTTTCAAACACGTGACTAAAATTCTATCTTTATATAATGTTCAAACAGTCCAATATTTTCTGACTAAGTTCCATAAAGATTAGATGGCAAACGTGGCCTCTAGATTTGTAACGATCTGAAATATTACACATACCGCACACCAAATGATGCTGGACGCTTGACATAGGATGATTACAGAAGCTCACTTTGAGCACGGAGAGACGTTCTTTAAACGAAAAATATCATAAAAGCGGAGAGTGTCGTCCCTGATTAGCCTATGCGGACGGCACAGGCTAATCTGGGACGACACTTTACGCACATGCATTAAACCCCTTTTTCACAGAGCACGGTCCAAATATATTAAAAGATCACTAGTAAGAACAATAAAATAAGAAAGCATAGATAAACACATAAGTTTAACAATTTATACCAAACAACCCAACAAGAAAGTGTTACTTGTCATAATATACAGTCATGCGCCTTTTATGCTCACTAGAAACTATTTTTATACATATGTAATGTTGATCTTATCAATATCAATCTTATTTTATATTATGTGAAGTTTAATTTACCTTAAACTTAAATGTCTATTTTATTATTTTATCCATATTTCATGAAGTCAACGTCGAAACAATGACACCTGAGTTACTGCACTGATTACCATGGTACCATGTGGAATACTTAATTGTAACATGTACTGTTACAATTTTGTTACACGTATACACTATATGGGTCTTGTTCTGAGAAAACTGAGCTTAATGCATGTGTGTAAAGTGCCGTCCGAGATCAGCCTGTGCAGTCTGGACAGGCTAATCAGGGACGACACTTTACGATTTTTTGGTATTTTTAGTTTCAAGGAAGTCCCTTCGTATCGAAAATCAAGTTTTGGCGGAAAGTGTCGTCCCTGATTAGCCTGTGCAGACTGCACAGGCTAATCTGGGAAAACACTTTACGCTTATGCATTAAGCCCAGTTATCCCAAAACAAGGCTCAAATAGTTTCATCATGTGATCTTTATAAAAGTGGTATACTCTTCTTTTCTCTTTCTTCTCGCTATAGTCCCAAGCTGCAGAGAAAGAAAAAATACTGAAATAATATCACGTTATCATATTTATTGTAATAAAACGACGCCAAAGTGTGTCTGGTGCCATGTGGAGTACGTAATTGTCACGTGAACTGTTACAATTTTTGTTACACGTATACACTATATGTTCATAAAGTGGTTCTATGATCAAACGATATAACGATTTCATAAATAATAAAGCACGGTTTGGCGGAAAATCTCGATGGCATATCTCACTGAAACTGATTTCCTCGTTGTGATCATCCCTCAACTTGGGAATGTAAAACTCGTCTATTGCTTGTTTTATGTTGTAATGCCCACTTCATACAGAGAATATGTTACTATTCTATCATTGCATAATTTATCGAATCGGCGAGGCTTAAAATACCATGGCCTGAAATGCGTATATGAGTGTTTTGACCCTTTACCAATTAGATACGTATTTTCAAGCATGTGTAGTCCCTTAGAAAGTACTTTTAAATTAAAGGTTTTCTTCAATTGTTAAAGGCTTCCTTTCCAAACCTTAGATACTGGTGAGTAGCGAACAGCATAAAACCTGAACAAATTGCGAGTTACTCCAAGGCTGTTCTGGTTTTATGCTGTTTGCACATAGTCATTTTCACTTTGCTTTTGAATGGGAGAGGGTTTAATATTATACTGCGTGGTTGATATATACGGGAATAATTCAGCAAATACAAACGCTTTTTACAAGTAAAAAAACTAACGTAATAAAAAGTATTTAAAAACATCTTATCCTAATGCTCACGCACGCGCATTGGCAATAAGCAAATGTAGTTCGGCCGAGTTAGATACATTGTTTTTTTTCAAATCAGATAGTGTTTCTATCTACTATTGTTCTTATCACTTTCTCGCTTATATGATTGGAATGTGAGCGGCATTAAAAAAGGTATTCAAGGTCATACAATGGCGAAAAATACGAATCTCGGAATGGACGTCGCCAAATTGTCTGTCACGTGATTGCATCCCACTTTTATTTATAATCTGAATCAGTCTGTTAACAAATTTATTTCTGAGAAAAACTGGGCATAATGCTTGTGCGTAAAGTGTCGTCCCAGATCAGCCTGTGCAGTCCATTTTCGTCAAAATGAAGTCTCTTCTTAGCAAAAATCCAATAAAGGCGGAAAGTGTCGTCCCTGATTAGCCTGTGCGGACAGCACAGGCTAATCTGGGACGACACTTTGCGCACATGCATTATGTCCAGTTTTCTCAGACTCATTTAGTCCAGTTACTCAGGACTATGAAATATCGGTTGAATGGTTTCAATGTAAAATTGTATTGTTGGTTTATATCAAATCGCTCCATTGGTGCAAAATGGTACCACATACCATTAAATTTAAAGTACACAAGGTACCTTTTTGCACCATGGGTCGAAATAAAACTATGCAACGCACGCGAATGAAATTGATAAAAGACTGATCCTTTTATGCTACTTTGACTTTTGAGCTGAAAATACTGCCTATGATTGGTCGGGTAAGTAAGGGCATACGATTGCTGATGATGGGCGTTAGGTTACTAAAGTTAACATATTATCAGAACTGTTAAAATAACTTTATTGACTGTGATCTGTGAAAAAGGGCTTAAATTCATTTGCGTAAAGTGTCGTCCCAATCTGGGACGACACTTTACGCAAATGCATTAAACCCCTCTTTTACAGAGCATGACCCCTTTATAATCTGCTCTTGGTCTGCCATCCACGAGTGTTATTTGAAACCTTGGCGTTGACCCATGCCAAGTTTTGTTTTTAACTATGACTTGCAAGATTCAAAGGCTAACACTGGGACGGATGATTTAAGTCTATAAGTAAGGAAATAAATAATATATACCCATCACGTAGTTGTTAGATCATCAGGGGAATATTAGGGGAGACTAAAAGTTGATACGCTCCGCTTATGGAAATTACAGATAATTTTCATAGTTCACAAGAGGTCTCTAAAAAGAGAGTTTTATCGTCCATGTTATCGCGATAAAATCTTCTGTCTACATTACCTGCACATGAATAAGTAATGAATTTCAAAACGGAAGATTACAGATTAGTTCTGAAGTTTTGGAATCCTACCTTTGCGCAGAGACCTGGTGTGGTTTTATGTGATATGGATGAGAAGAAGAAGAAAGAAGATTGTTATTTTTTTTAAGTGTTTTCAGACATAATTTAGAATTTCAAAGTACCAACTTCTATTATGGACTACTTGTTTTCTCCTGTTTTGTTTTCACAAATTTTCAGCGGAATTCCAAATGATAGAACGAGTACGCAGCGAAATTGTAGGTCAATTAGAACTTGAAGTAATTAGTACATTTAACAAACTACCTCAGCTCTCGCTAAGCAAATAGACGGCAATGCTTTTAGATTATTAGAGCAAATACAACATTGATAAAAGAAAAAATATTTAGTTTCAAACAAAGTCCGTGTAATGTGCATTATATTTATGAAAGAACACTGAGTTAAATTAAATGCAGTCGTTGCAAACTCATGGGCAATGGTCAGTGGATACAGAGTCCGTCCATATACCGTATTTTCGTTTTTCGTCTTAAATTTGACAACCTTAATACGAAAATAAACACATATTCAATTCGTATACCGATTTTGAAAGAGCCTAAACTTAAAACTACTGAAAACCAAATAATTTTCTTTACAACTTTTTTGTTGTTTCCATAAAACAAACATAAATAAAACATAGCCGTTAATTATACAGGTATGTTGTAAAACGTCAGAATGAGAAATATGAAATAAGACTCTTAATATAATTGCTTATTTATTTTTAAGTTTCATTACTCATTTCCAAAAAAAAGATAAAAAAAAAACAACATTATTTTAACGTTGGCGCGTATATTAATTCGGTATATTGAAATTCCTATAAGCTTCTTAAAACAAACAACAGTTTGTTTATGACGTGAAACCCAAGTGTTTTCTTTCAAAGAATTATTTTATGTGTATTTAAAATATGTCATGCATTAACCCATTTATGCCTAGCGTCTAGAAAAAAGGCCTTGGCAAACAGCGCAGACCCAGCTGAGACTCCGCTTGAGGCGTCTCATCTGGGTCTGAGCCGTTTGGTTACAGGAATTTCTGTAAGAAATATTCTAAATATATAAATACAAATACTAGACATCCCGAATTTTGGAATGAAATTGGTCCAATTTAGAATAATGGGGGAGTCCACAGGGCATACATGGGTTAAAAGTCCCAGTGGTATTAGTTGCGCAATGGCTTTAAACTCCTCATTGTAAACACTATTTTCATATGACAAAATGTTCTTCCTTTGATATTGTATCCGCATTTCTCCATTCCACATGCTTCAATAGCATAACTTTGATTTCCGATTCTTCTTAAATTATTAAAAGCGACAGCTTTCCCTCATGACATCATCAAACGTTACTAAAACAAAACTTTTGTTGTTATTGAAGTATCTGGTTGACACATTCATATCCTCGCATTTTCATTTTCGGCCGCCGAATTTAAAAAAGTACCAGTTTGCACTCCTCCTGTTCAATATTATGGGAACAAAATACGTTTCACGAAATACGTTTTCTTTCATGTTATGCTCAATTATTCGTTTACTAATGAAACGCTATTTTCTACCGCTACATTATTGCAGTTTATTGTAAGTGATGTTCCGAATAAGAATTGTATGTCGATAACAGAAGCTCTGAATTATAAGTTCTGTTAATTTATAACTTAATTGAACATTAAATGTACAAGATTATTTTAATTTTGCGCACACCAATACTAATAAGTGCTGCGATTCATTCGAAAGATACCATGAGACCACATTTTAAAAGGCATTCTAACAAAGATTAAATACGGGCCGTACTCTGTGAAAAGAGGGTTTGATGCATGTGCGTAAAGTGTCGTCCCAGATTAGCCTGTGAAGTCCGTACAGGCTAATTAGGGACGACACTTTCCGCTTTTACGGTATTTTTGGTTTGCAGATAGTCTCTTCTTATAAAAAAACCCAGTTGATTTGCCTCTTTACAAATAGTTTAAATTATCAAGCTCGCGTAACGAGAGCCTACACGATTGCAATGTGAATATATAAGTCGTGTTCTGAGAAAACTGGGCATAATGCATGTGCGTTAATGGTCGTCCCAGATTAGCTTTGTAGCCGCACAGGCTGATCAGGGACGACATTTTCAGCTTTAACAGAATTTTTTGCTTAAAGTAAGTCCCTTTTTACCAAAAATCTAGCTTAAGCGGAAATTGTCGTCCCTGATAAGTCTGTGCGGACTGTAGGCACATACATTAAGCCCAGTTTTCTCAGTACACGAATTATATTATTATTGCAATATCAAATTAATTTATGAACATGACTGATAAATGTTATAAAACATCAAATACTTCATATGTTCTTACTTCATGGAAAATTCACGCGCAAATTAACGCCAATACCGACAAATTGACTCGTGTTTGATATATAATTGATCACAATTTGTCCATGTTTTCTATGAACGAATTTGCACAAATTGGGATTACACAACTGAGTACCTGTTTTGAGTACAAGAAAGCAAAACATTATTTGCCATTGAAAAAAAACGTTACGTTATTATTCTCGACTTCGTTTGAAATGTATTAAAGTCGTTAATACAATATCGTTTTATCGTTTTAAAAATAGTAATACGATCGTATATACGCGTAAGTCCTCAGCAAGTTTTGACTGTACAAACAATATATGCAAGGGTATAAAGCTTTCAGTGTCGCGATGTTCAGGGACTGTTTCTTCTGAACTTGTATTCAAGCTTATTATTAATTAACGTTTAAATTGCCAGTTACATAGTACGCTATTTGCTGTTTTCAGTAAATAAAGCCTTAGTTGTTTATTTTATAAGCATTCGCTATTTAAATGGTATGTGGGTCATGAAAACTGGAAAAAAAAGATTTATCAAAATTACAAAATACGCGATGCAAAACGCGAACTTCACGAGGCAGTCAGCAAAACAGAACAAACTGGTTAAACAGTAACAAATTACATGCAAACACTTTAAACTTACATAAGATTTTTAAAGCACATAATCGGAACGACTGACACAAAATATTTGTTGCAAAATGAGAACTTTTGTGGTTTTTTAAAAACCTTATTGCCGGGATTTAACCATTAATCCTGTGAAAGCATTTCTTAAGTATGTTTTCGTTTCGTATGTATCATATCGGCTGTGCTCTGGAAAAAGGGGGTTGATGCATGGGCGTAAAGTGTCATCCCAGATTAGCCTGTGCAGTCCTAACAGGCTAATAGGGACGACACTTTCCGCCTAAATTGGACTTTTCTAAGAATATACTTTCTTCAAACTAATATTGTAATAAAGGCTGAAAGTGTCTTCCCTGATAAGCCTGTGCGGACTGCACAGGTCAATCTGGGACGACACTTTACGCACATGCATTAAAACCTCTTTTCACAGAGCACGGCTCATATGTATGGGTCTGTGGCTTTAGTATAAATCCCTCTATCTCACGGAAACATAGTAAATAAGAGCCAGTGTATTGAGCGAGGGTGCATCCATGACGTTCAGTTACGGGTTGGTTGGCGGAAGATCGTGTTTGTGATCAGCGGTTCTTGTTTCGCGCATGTTTGGGGCAAAAGAAGACCATTCATGTTGCTTTGGCCCACTTCATTGTGCCCAAGGACTCTGTAATGACGGCATGAAGGTCTGCGTAGAACTTTGTTTTCACTTATTCTGGGTAAAGGCTTAGGAGCTGAGCATAGTACGATGCTTCCTTCCTTTCATAAATGGGAGCTAACTGGGAAGTCTACGATGTCATTTCCGTATCTGACGAGTTCGTTCTATATCAGAGCTATTCTAGTGTGGTATGTCTGTATGGTACCTGCGCACGTAAAATACGTCTAACGTGAGAAGAACTGTTCTCGTTCTATTTGTTTTCTTTTTGTTCCGACTGCTGGTGTAGGGCCCCCTTCCAGCCGCGATAAGCAGTCTTGGGAAGGTTTGAGCGAGCAATTTTTATGACACCTTTTCTAGCCCTTTCCTCATACCTGTAAGTGAGCAGTGCATTCTTAAAGAGGGCTGCTCAGTCGTTTATGGATCTGCCGGACTCCACTGCTGCTCCTTGTAACTTAAGGGGGAACCAATAACCTAGACCGCCTGCGTGCAGGATTACGCCTACGGCTTCCAGTGTGCCCGCATCTGCCGGTTCGTCGTTCGCCCGTCGCCACAGCACTTGTTGTTCTGATCGATGGGGCGAGGTTGATGATGGCAGAATGACTTGTGTGATGACTTAGATTTGAGTGAGGAAGATTTTCGCAGTTCGTCGACGAACAGGGTCGAGACGGCTTGAGACAGAGACGGATGTAGTGGACGTCCACGATTTCCTTTGTGTCTTGTCGTGCCCGTAGCGTGCCACAACGCCTTGCTGAGAATCACCTTCTTGCCCGTTGATCGTCTGGTGGTTCCTCCGCGCAGTCCGCCGATTCCAGTATTCACGGTAGAGATTCTTAATTCATCGAGGGTTTAAGAGTACCACCACGCTGGCATGAGTAGGTGCCGTCTTAATACGTTTCGAGTACTTGACACGTGATACCATTGGGCGTTTTTCTTTATATAAATCCCGTTTTTTAAAATCTTATCCAGAATCCCAAAGTACAGTTTTTTCCATAGACTTATTAAATGTTATAGAGTGCACGGGCATACATCACTCTGCAATAGAAACCTGCCATCTTAACTCGTTATATCAACATGCTCAATGATCACATTTCGTGTTTAAAAAGTCCTAAGGCCATTGATAAGCGTCAAATTATCCCAACAAGAGTTGTTCATGATTATGGATAATACGGTTTGTTTGCAATTTCAGATTCAACATAACAATTATCTAATGTGTGAACCCGCCCGTGAACTTGACCTACACGGTTGCCTGAGAAAATCAAAATTTGAGGATTCACGACTTATTCAATGCAGAAATAACTACCCTTTCTGGAAATGTACATGTATTGTAATATTTTGACAGATGCTGGGTCAAATTTTAAGAAATAACACGATACACAATTCGCGTGACCTACGTTCATTTACATGGACATTAGATATGTACATTTTCAGAAAGGAAATTCATTTCTGCGTTGAATAAGACCGAGTTCATGGAAATCGATGCACTATAGATGAAGTTATGGATGTTCAAAGCGATGTGTGTTTTCGGGTTGACTGTATAAATAAATAAATATATTTTTATATATATACATATATATTTAATTGGCGTGTTTTTTCACCGTTTACCATTTCACGGAGGATTTACCGATTAAAGCGATATTTCAAAGCCAATGTAGTAATGTCTACATTTACATTCACCCAACCTTGTTTTTTAGACAGACGCCGTTAACGTTGCCTTTGGTAAACATGCCTACCAAACAGACACCAACCGTCAATATACGGCGGACCGTAACGTTGACGAAAATACGAAATCGCGTTTGATTGAAGACCAGTCATGCACCCACACAGCGTCTCACAACGTCTCATGATGGGTGAATCTCGAGCAGATATTCCTCATCCGAAGCGTCAAGATTTACAAGAGGAATGTATGACGTAAGTGTGAACCTTTAATTTGATGAAACTCATAATGAATGGGTTTGTCGTGCGTTGTCATTTCTCGTGTGGAAAATCGTTATGAAAATATATTGTAAAATGTAAAACCGTTCAATCGTTTATATAAAAAGATTGTCAAAATATAATGTTTCGTATCAGAATCTTTTTATGTGTTGTAAGTCAATATGTTTGGTCAAACAATGCCGTGTTTGGTAATGCATATTTACACAACTCTCTTCGGCGTATGGAATTCAGACATGTCTAGTAATAGACAATTAACAAGAACCCTAACCATATGAGTCGCGTTCTGAGAAAACCGGGCATAATACATGTGCGTTAAGTGTCGTCCCAGATTAGCCTGTGCAGTCCGCACAGCTAATCAGTGACGACACTTTCCGCTTTTATGTCATTTTTCGTTTCAATGAAGTCTTTTCTTAGCAAAAATACAATTAAGGCGTAAAGTGTCGTCCCTTATTAGCCTGTGCGGGCTGCACAGGCTAATCTGGAACGACACTTACCGCACATCTAAGAAAAAAAAACATAAATTCATCTTCAATTACAGGCTACATGGACAAATCCTTGAAGTCGTAGACAGTGCTAAATAGTTAGGTGTTTCCATTTCAGATGATCTTTCTTGGAACAAACATATTACCAACATTACAACGAATGCTAATAAATCTCTTGGTTTCATCCGCAGGAATATACAGACTAAAAATGAAAACATCAGAGAAGAAGCCTATAAGACCTTAGTTAGACCCCAGTTAGAATATGCGTCCTCTGTCTGGAGTCCACATACCAAACAAAATAGTGACAAAATAGAAAAAGTACAACGTAGAGCAGTCCGCTTGGTGAAAAACGACTTCTCATTCTACAGCAGTGTAACCGGTATGCAGACTGAAATTGGCTGGCAGACTTTGAAGGACCGACGTGACCTCTCCTGACTGACCCTTTTTTACAAAATTGTGTATGGCTTGGTAGCCATTTCGCCGCCATCATATCTTGAGAGGCCTATGAGGATGACTCGTCATATGCACCCACTCTCATTCAGACAAGTCCATACATCAGCCAACTACTTTAAATATTCCTTCTTTCCTTACACCATAGTTCTTTGGAACGGCCTACCGGCCTCAGTTGTACAGCAGGCATACCTAGAGGGGTACAAGCAGCCTACCGGCCTCAGTTGTACAGCAGGCAGACCTAGAGGGGTACAAGCAGCCTACCGACCTCAGCTGTACAGCAGGCAGACCTAGAGGGGTACAAGCAGCCTACCGGCCTCAGTTGTACAGCAGGCAGACCTAGAGGGGTACAAGCAGCCTACCGGCCTCAGTTGTACAACAGGCAGACCTAGAGGGGTACAAGCAGCCTACCGGCCTCAGTTGTACAGCAGGCTGACCTAGAGGGGTACAAGCAGCCTACCGGCCTCAGTTGTACAGCAGGCAGACCTAGAGGGGTACAAGCAGCCTACCGGCCTCAGTTGTACAGCAGGCAGACCTAGAGGGGTACAAGCAGCCTACCGGCCTCAGTTGTACAGCAGGCAGACCTAGAGGGGTACAAGCAGCCTACCGGCCTCAGTTGTACAGCAGGCAGACTTAGAGGGGTACAAGCAGCCTACCGGCCTCAGTTGTACAGCAGGCAGACCTAGAGGGGTACAAGCAGCCTACCGGCCTCAGTTGTACAGCAGGCAGACCTAGAGGGGTACAAGCAGCCTACCGGCCTCAGTTGTACAGCAGGCAGACCTAGAGGGGTACAAGCAGCCTACCGGCCTCAGTTGTACAGCAGGCAGACCTAGAGGGATACAAGCAGCCTACCGGCCTCAGTTGTACAGCAGGCAGACCTAGAGGGGTACAAGCAGCCTACCGGCCTCAGTTGTACAGCAGGCAGACCTAGAGGGATACAAGCAGCCTACCGGCCTCAGTTGTACAGCAGGCAGACCTAGAGGGATACAAGCAGCCTACCGGCCTCAGTTGTACAGCAGGCAGACCTAGAGGGGTACAAGCAGCCTACCGGCCTCAGTTGTACAGCAGGCAGACCTAGAGGGATACAAGCAGCCTACCGGCCTCAGTTGTACAGCAGGCAGACCTAGAGGGGTACAAGCAGCCTACCGGCCTCAGTTGTACAGCAGGCAGACCTAGAGGGATACAAGCAGCCTACCGGCCTCAGTTGTACAGCAGGCAGACCTAGAGGGGTACAAGCGTTGCCTTAGCCCCACTCTACTCCCCAGTCGTCCCTGAATGCACAAAACAGTGATTTTTAAACAACTTTTAACCTATAAATATGTTTCTTCTTGTTTAACACTATCACACTTTTATCTTCACCTCACTTTCATGCTTTGAAGTCTCCCTTTCAATGCTTTTAAACCTTTTATTCTTGCACTGACACGCGCACCTGCCAAAAGTACCCGCAAGGGGGTTCCGGCAGTATTGAAAGATAGATAGACATGCATTAAGCCCAGTTTTCTCAGAACGCGGTTCTTATATGCGTCGTGTAGGACATTCGTCACTTGTCTAAAATAAAAAAAGCGGATGGTTACAATAATTTCTGTCACGAGTATGCATCTGCATATAGTGATAATTCCTATACTCAGGACTTGTCCATCATTGCGCGTGTCAATAAAATATCAAAATAATACTAAATAAAATGCATTGAATCAAACATTGTCCATATATGGACAATATACTCACGTTAAAGCATCAAAGGGCAGTGTATCGGGCATATCCATAGTTTGAATATTAGCTGTTTATTGGACGAGTTGATATCAAAGTAATTAACGCTCTCGAGTTCGTTTCCTGGGACTATAACCAGTACTTGGTGTTTATAGGGGTAATCTAAAGAACGCTCCCATAGTGGGGATCGAACCCGTGACCTTCCGATCGCTAGGCGGACACCATATCCACTACACAACTGAGACCTCTAAGTCTATGGCCGCTAAGTCTTCAGTTGTTATACACGTATTTAAGGTATTAGACTTAGAGACGTCGAGCTTTCCGTCGGGTTATCGGAGGCCGGCTTTCAATCTCTTGAAGGGTTTCACCCTGGAGAGATCGGCGTTTCATAAACGTTTGAGCTAGCTACACCGGTGTACGAACAGTGGGTACGGATTACGCGTAGCACTCCTAACGATGTACTCACTCTGTGCGAGGTTAAGGTGGAAGGTGCGCGTAATAAGTAAATTTTTAAGATATTTATAAAACTATTATTTCTCGGTTTCATATTGAAAAATACAGAATGTATATGCAACTGGTCGGCGTTGGAACAGGCACATTACGTGAAAAAAACACGTAAATTTATATTTGAGGATACATGTATTAACTGACTAGTGCCTAGAAGACAGTAGAAAGCGATGATGCCGCAGTCAAAACATATCCAAAATGTAGAAACAAATCCTATTACAAATGCTCGTTCACGTTTTGACATGTTCTCGTCTTCAGGCACACGTTATTCGGTTTTCCAAGGATATGTTCACATTGGCACTGCAATCGACGTTTCCGCGAAGGTCCTGTCAAATCTCCTCTGCGCATCAAGCTGTTCCAAAACAGAGAACTGCATGTTTCTTATTTATACTTACTATTTATATTTACTATGCCAAATAAGTTGTTTGGCTTTGAGACGCAGTTTTTCCCCATATTCAAATAAAACTATATCATCCGCGTCAGGCGAAAATCGGTCTTATGGCATATGCGGCCAGAGTAGCTCAAGCCAAGCCTGCGCACTTTCCCATCAATGGCTAGGCTTTTCGCTTTAAAAAAGGCACGCAAGGTTTGGTAATAACTCCAGAGTAGTTTATTCAGTATTCATATTCTTACAAGACTGTGCGATTGCGCAGGCCTGGCTGAAGCTACGTTGGGATCATATTGCATAAGATCAATTTTTGCATGACCCGTATACAAATCTTATTGCGTCTTATAAATAGAACATCTAAGCACAATACTTGCCGATAGAAAAGAGAATTCACCTTGTGTTGTTTATAGCAAACTGGTAAATATGTCCGTAGACTATTTTGACTTGCATACGTCAAACATGTGTGGTTAGATAATTAAACGATTTTCCTTCTACATGTATCATAGGCACTCTACTATTAGGTAGTTCTGTCTCACAATACAAGACAAATGGCATTTACCGATAGGTTTTCCTAAATGTCTTTCCCTAAAATGTGTGTTATTTGATATATTGAAAACAATACTGTGTTATCAACAGAGAGTAGTCTGCATTTGCAAAATTTGCTTTGACCAATAGCATGCAGCTATTCTGGCGACATGACTTCGTCAGCATCAAATTGCATCACAGCAGTTCTCAAATTTTAGGATTTACCAGCATGATTTAGTAAAATTATTATTATTGACAACGTCTCAATAACGTCTCTGTCACCATGATGAAAAGTGTGCAAACGTCTTAGTGGTGTATTTCCTTAAAGCGATTTCCTTAACGTTACGTCAAGTATATACTGCATGCAAAGACGATGGTGTGCTCAAGTCTTAATCCAGTCATTGTTACCATTTTCACATTAGAGACCCATGTGACATTGACACTTTACCGTAGAAATCCAAAATCAAACGATATTAAATCTCCGCGAACGCCAATTACAATGTGAAAGCTCTTAATGGAATATTTCATAAGATATTGACTGTAAACCAATGTCGACCAAAGTATGACGGCGAACTAATGGACGGATAGGCCAAAATCAATATGTGTCCCCTAGTTTGAATAGGGGAGCAAATATAGTACTAATACAACGGTTCATAGTATTTTTATTTGAATTCACAACACTTTTTCACAGTACAATACTTTTCCCATTTAAATGAGATAACTTGTAGTTATCTACTTTAAATAGTGTGCAGGAACAGACTTGGATCAGCAAAAACACATCACTAACATAAACATGTAAATCTCTTTAAGTCACATAAACTATATTATTTCCATAACAAATTCAATGTTTAAGCAATAACTTGTACACTAAATAAATGCAACATTTTGCACATAGAGACCCTCATAACCATACCATTTGTTAAAGATAATTCAGATCCAAATTATTTTAAAAAGATAGTTCATGCATATCGCATGCATGACATATCTTGCGTGGAGTTCTGTCTTACATTGTTTAACAGCAATCTTTTCCCCAGCTACTCTGCTAACATTCAAGCAAACAATGTTTTCCCTACCGCACATTCAAATAAATATTCACAAATAAAGTCATAGGAATTAAGTTGCACACATAGAAAATCAATAAATGGTGTTGATTTATTTAGAGAGCATAGCATTGCACAACCGAAATATTTAGTATACTTTAACCTCTACGGATTTAACACTGGTTAGTAATGATGGATAAAACAACATGAGTTGTGTAATGTGCTTTGTCTAAACCATACACTGCATGTAGGCAAGAATATAAACACTCCAATTTAATTAGCTAGACAATGCAAATGTATGAAACTTAATTTAACAGATAACCTGTATATAGTTTAGATAAATATTTCAACATTATTATAAAATACTATTTACAGTAATTTAACTTTAAGGACTATGAAGACATAAGTCAGACATATGCACACACAACTGTGCAATAAATAAGAGAGTTTTTAATCAATATGAGGTACACAATCAATTTATATAAAGCATTTAATAAGTTTCTATAAAGTTTATATAAACCCTATATTTACAAATGCAAAATGTTCATTTGGAAAAGATGAAAATATTTACACATTAATGGAAAAATTGCATCTCAAAGTATCAATTAAGTTCAATGCAAATATGCTTGTATGGTAACAATTGTTTGATATGCATTTAAATAAACGCAAAATGTAATTTTATTTTCTATGTATCAATATGATTAATTTGAAACATTTCACACAATTAACAAACATCAAGCTATTTTCAGCTGTTAAGCAACAGAACAACAATGTATCATGCATTCAATTACAGTTCATTATAAACAATCACATGTTTAAGGAAATATGGTCAAACTGTTACACAAATAGTAAACTGCCGCTATCATCAGCCATAAATCAATTATTATCATGTATAATATAAATACAAGTACAATATAATTGCTACAATATACACATGTCTTTAACAGACATTTTTTGAGCAGAAAATTTCCTTTATCGTCGCAATTGCAAAACTGTAAGCATTGTATGGAAAACTAAATTTTATGATTTCAAATAAATGCCATTATATTTTTATTACACATGTTTTTTAACACTGAGTATCATATTGTACCATAACTATTAATTCATTGAACAGACGTATATTAGTTTAGTAAGTATTCCACAAAACCCCAATACAAACTGATGGCTGAGTATTAAGTGTGTCATATTTTTGATAGCTGTATGAATGCACTTGTTATGTTGAGAGATGAACAAAATCATTATCTAACAAGGGATACAACTTTTTTTCAAGCAAAAACATCCCTCTATCTTGCTTAAAAATATTCATCACTCTCGCTTGATTTGCAATTGACTGATTTCCAAGTTGAATATATTAATTTTTCTTAAAATAATGCAAAATAAAGTTAAACCAATCTTTCAATAGTTGCTTGACTTTATTTAGTGAAAGGCATTACATATACTAGTAACAAGATGTTCCTATTGCCTAAAGCATATTTGCCTCTTCAGAATGTGTTGTTCTGTATCATTAAGAAAGTTTTAAATGAGCATTCCCACAAGCAATGTTTTTTTATATTATCTGGCACCTAAAAGATGTACATGATGAAAATTGTTATTACAAATAAATGTTAACAGCGAAAATCAAAATGGCAACAATAAACGCATGATTTACATTGCAAATACAATCATTTCACAATTGCTATATATACAAGTGACTAATGTACTGACCGATATATACAGTGAGCACGAATTATTGGTCAAGTTAATCTGGTCGTCTAAATGCCTATACACAAACATATAAAGCATAATAAACTTTACAAAAACAAAAAAATAATTATCATAACTTTGGCCATTTTTCCTACACCTCATATTTTCGTTTTTAAATACTCAGTTCCAAAACAAATAAAGCATTTTAAGCAACACAAAAGTCATTCATAAATCATATTCATGCAAATTAATAAATAACTGGTCGTGAATACAGAATAGACAATTTAAGGAAGATTAAATGATTTTGTCTAAAATTAATCAATATTTTCAAGAAATTGTTAGACAATAAACAATATTCTTGATAAAAACCTGACACCAATGGGCACACTTAAGAGTATCAAAGCCATAGCATAAACATTCTCCATCTGGCTAAACAATTCTTGTAACTACCACCTCTATATTACAGGTTAAGCCACAAAAAACTGAAGCATGTCTCATTACATGAAAATAATACATTTCTTTAAATTTTGTCGAAGTTAGCAGCATCATTTAAACAGCTTTGACAAATGTCAAAATCAACATTCATAGACATATATTTACTAACATTATATTTTCCTTAACATTTCCAAAATAAAATGTCATAATACAGACACAGTAATTGGATAGACTTGTAAATTTTGCGCTTAAAATACTATATAACATTATTTCTTTTATCAAGTAATCTTAATCTTATTATAATTAAATATAGTTATTTAAAGCCTTCAACATAAAATGACTGACAGCATCATAGTTCCAATAAAACATGAACTATTGTTTTTCTTTGAACACAACTTAGTGGTCACATAAAAACATTGCTGGCCACAAGACTTTCTTGCTTTCCATTTTTTGTTGTGATTTGTCACTATGCGATTTCTGTCTGAAAAAAATCACTAACTTTCCACGTGTCCCAATTCCAAAGATGAGACATTCAATTGTACATGTTCACACCAGACATGGGGTATGTAGAGACCTTCAATTGTACATGTTCACACCAGACATGAGGTATGTAGAGACCTTCAATTGTACATATTTTCACCAGACATGAGGTATGTAGAGACCTTCAATTGTACATATTTTCACCAGACATGAGGTATGTAGATACCTTCAATTGTACATGTTCACACCAGACATGGGGTATGTAGAGACCTCCAATTGTACATGTTCACACCAGACATGGAGTATGTAGAGACCTTCAATTGTACATGTTCACACCAGACATGGGGTATGTAGAGACCTTCAATTGTACATGTTCACACCAGACATGGAGTATGTAGAGACCTTCAATTGTACATGTTCACACCAGACATGGAGTATGCAGAGACCTTCAATTGTACATGTTCACACCAGACATGGAGTATGTAGAGACCTTCAATTGTATATGTTCACACCAGACATGAGGTATGTAGAGACCTTCAATTGTACATGTTCACACCAGACATGAGGTATGTAGAGATCTTCAATTGTACATGTTCACAGCAGACATGGAGTATGTAGAGACATTCAATTGTACATGTTCACACCAGACACGGGGTATGTAGAGACAAGCACATCTTAAACAGCCTTTATATCTCTGAGCTTTTTCGGTATGGGGTTAATATGATAACAACGGTAGCAGCAGGCTGTCCTTCTATTTGCTGGTTTGATTTCGTCAAGGTACGTCTGAAAAAAGAAAGATTCATAACAGTTAATGTCAGTTGTTCATTGTATGTGTTACGGATGATAAACAAGAACAAAAATAGCACTTTTATACATTGAATTACATGAAAAGTTAATCATAACCACTTTATTACCAACTAACTATAAATCTTACCATCAATCAGGAAATATGGGTTGATATTCGAGAAACATACATTTCTTCCATTGGAAAAATATCACCTTATCATTTATAACAATAAGACAGGGCCAACTAGCCAATAGCAAATAAAACGTGCTGGAGAAGAGTTTTACTGAGATGTATGTGTGAGGTAGGCAAAAGGCAACCGATGCAACCACAATTTACTTTTGACTGAAAACTTCACTACTATAAAATAAATGAACCAATACTAGAGCTTTGTCACGGACGTGACAAATACCCCCACATGCCGCATTGACACAGGTTATTTTGCATGTTGTCTTCACAAAAAAGCGCACACCATGATCAATGTTTAAAACGCACTAAGTGACCCCGTGACCTAGTTTTTGACCCGGCAAGGCCCATGTTCGAACTTGAACTAAACATCATATAGCTACAACTTCTGACAAAGTTTGGTGAAGCTCTGATGAAAACTACTTGAACAACTAAAAACTAATAATAATGCTGTAATACGTGATAAAAACGAAATATTAAAACACTGCCAAATTTTATGAGAATCTTTATAAAAAAGACAACAATATAGATATAAACATCATGAACGTTTCCATACCAATATCTGCAATAAAATAAACCCAGAACAAACGCAAAATGAACAAAGATACCTATCAGAGTATGAATGCGCTAAAGCACTGCTAGACATGAAAAACAATAAAAGTCCAGGATCAGATGGCATATCTGCAGAATTTTACAAAATATTTTGGAATTATATTAAGCAATATGTCGTTAATTCTCTTAACTATTCTTTAGACACCAATAATCTAACAGAATTGCAAAAACAAAGCATAATTACTTTACTACCTAAGACCGCAAAGGACACCCTTTTGATCGATAACTGGAGGCCCATCTCGCTTTTTGACGTTGATTACAAAATAGCTACAAAATCCATTGCCAATCGTATAAAACCTCTTTTAAATAATATAACCAGTGTAAATCAAACAGGATTTATCAAAGGAAGATATAATGGCGAAAATGTAAGACTTTTGCATGAAATTATTGAACTAATGGATGAAAGTAACGAAAACGGTCTCCTATTTTTACCGATATAATAAAGCCTTCGACAGTATGGATCATGGGCTTATGTTTAAATGCCTCGCCATTTCAGATTTAGTGAGCACACCTTACAGTGGGTAATGCTATTTAATAAAGATGCAACATCACGCGTTACAAATAATGGTAATTTTTCAGATTTTTAGGAAATACGAAAATTTACGAAATAACAGAAAATACAAAAGCTTGCAAAATGGTATATAAAGCACTTGGGGTAGTACGCAAACTTTAACATAGCTTTATTAATAATACATTCTAAGTATATAAGGGGCAATATTTCTGTCAAAATGCTTGATACAGTTGTCTGCTCTTGTTTACAGGTTGGGGTCATGTTGGTAAACAAGTATGCAAAATATGAAAGCAATATGTCAAGGAAAAATTGGGGTAGTACGAAAACGTTAACATTTGCACGCTAATGGAAACGCCGACATCGGGGTGAGTAGGATAGCTCCACAATATATTTTTCATATATAATAGTCGAGCTAAAAATGGAATAAAAAAAGAAAACTACTTGAATAAGAGAGCGGACACCATGCTTAATTTTTAAAAAGTACTAGACACCATGCTCAATTTTCAAAACGCACTTAGTGACCCCGTGACCTAGTTTTGACACGGCATGACCCACATTCGAACTTGACCTAGACATTATCTGACCAAGTTTGGTGAAGATCGGATGAAAACAACTTGAATTAGAAAGCGGACACTTAATACGGACTGACCGACGGACCGACCGACCGACAGACTAGCTCACACACGACCAAAAAAAACCACAGCTGGATTGAAAGATGTATTGACACACAATGTTAAATCTACATGCACCCACCAATCTCTGAAAGTAAGGCCATGAAAAAGGAAAACTAACCCAAGGTTCGCTCTGCATGATGTTCATAGACTGAGGGTTGTGGAGCATGGGGATCTCATAATCTGGAGACGATGACTGCAAATGCTCCTCGGACATACTCATTGCTCTGCTACCCAGGTTTTCTGGAATAAAAGTAAATCATGCATCAAACAAAACAAATTCAAAGCAATACTAGCGTTTTCAAGGACAACCCCAACTGATTTCAACCCAACAAAACGTTTGTCAGTGCCTCGACCTATCATATCAACAAGGTAATGTCAAAAGATTTAACTAAAGCGATGTTCTAGAGTTGTAAAGCATGTTGAAACTGTGAATGCATTCAATGCATTGAGGCTAAAATCAATAGAGAGAGAGAACATTAGTTCATTTTGGTTTATCACAAAACTTTATTTAAAGAATGTTTAAATAAAAACAAGAGCTCCGCGGTCTGAGACAGATGCCTCCCAAAACAGAGCCTTGACACACATCACTCAATTCCTTGATGACATATCGAATTGATACCAATTTAACACTTAATTTCACAGTGACCTTGACCTTTGAACTAGTGACCCAAATTTCAATAGAATAGCAATTTCTGCTGTCTAAGACTGATGTACATGTGAGGTCTAAAATCAATTGGTAAATTTTTTATTCATTGGAAACGATTCTCACACTTATTGTGACAGTGACTTTGACCTTTAACCTAGTGACCCCAATTTCAATAGGGCACATCTACCGTCCATGGTCAATGTACATGTCAAGTATCGAGCCAATAGGTCAATTTGTTGACCATTGATAGATCGGAAAGGATTTTCACACGTATTGTGACATTGATCTTTGACCTAGCGACCACATTTTCAGGGGTCATTTACTGTCCAAGGCAAATGCATATGTGAAGTATCAAGCCTATTGGTCAATTTGCTGACGAGTTATTGATCAGATGATTTTCACAATTATTGTGACAGTGACCTTGACCTTTGAACAAGTGACCCCAATTTCTATAGAGGTCATCTACTGTCCAAGACCAATGCACATGTGAAATATCAAGCCAATAAATCAATTTGTTGACAAGTTAGTTATAGGAAATCAACTGGTCTACCAGCACACGAACAACAGACCGGCAAACATCCCGCAAAACATTATACCCCCACTTCTTTGAAGTGGGGCATAAAATACACGTGGCGGGTTAACAAAAAATGGTTTAAATATACTTGTTCTAGAAAAAGTGTTATACATATATGAAGATTTACCAAATGCAACACTTTTTTATGTTTCAGTACAATAACAAAAACTAATGTGAGAACAGTTTAAAAGTAATTTACTTGTGTTTTATTTTGATTAACTTGAATTTACAGGGTTTACATTTACGCACTGTTATTTTTTAAAGTAAAAATTTACCTTGAATACATTGATATAGTGACATGAGAATACGCCAAAGACAAGTGCAAGTATGACAGCTTGTTTATTGCAAAAGACATGTGCACATGTCGGTACTGGATTAGTCTCTTTATAGGCAGGGCTCTATTTCTAATAGGGGTCTGATGCAAAGTCGGATACACACTTTTTTTAATTGCACCCTTTCAAACCGACAAAAAGTGTGGTGGATAAAAACATGTCAGAATGAGTGCACTGTTGTATATTAATTTAATATTTTAAATTGATTTATGACCAACACAATGTCCTATTGATATTCGACACACATTTGCATTTTTTAGAAAAACAAGAGCTTGTCACAATAGTGCCAAATCCCTGCCGACATGTGTTTGCGTGTATGACAACATTTGTTTTAGAGAGTAGAATAATATTTGTAAAACATGGCACCTGTGCCATCCATTTATATTTCAAGGATCAATTAGTTATATAGTGTTTGAGATATGCTGTAGAGAATACAATATAAGGAAATACAAGAGGGCCATGATGGCCCTGAATCGCTCACCTGACTCATTAAGATCAGATGAAAACTATGACCTCTATTGTCTACACAATGTTTTTCTATGATTTGACCTAGTGACCTAGTTCCTGACTCTAGATGACCCAAATACAATCCCAATCCAGATTTCATCAAGATAAACATTCTGACCTCAGTTCATAAATATTGGATGAAAACTGTGACCTCTATTGTCAACACAAAGTTTTTCTATTTATTTGACCTAGATTTTTACCCCAGATGACCCAAATACAATCCCACCCAGATTTCATCAATAATTCTGACCAAATTTCATAAAGGTTGGATGAAAACTGTGATCTCTTATGTCTACACAAGGTTTTTCTATTATTTGACCTAGTGACCTAGTTTTTGACCCCAGATGACCCAAATAAAATCCCAACCCAGATTTCATCAAGATAAACATTCTGACCAAATTTCATAAAGATTGGATGAAAACTGTGACCTCTATTGTCTACAGAAGGTTGTTCTATTATTTGACCTAGTGACCTTGTTTTTGACCCCAGATGACCCAAATACAATCCCAAACCGGATTTCATCAAGATAAACATTTTGACCAAATTTCATCAAGATTGGATGCAAACTGTGACCTCTACTGTCTACACAAACAAATTGTTGACGGACGGACGCACGGACAAACGCAGGCACGCACAACGGACGCGGGACATCACACGATTACATAAGCTCACCGTGTCACTTCATGACAGGTGACCTAAAAATATGTGTCGGAGATAAACATGGACAGTTGTGGTTAAAATCCCATAGAAACAAGGGCTGTTTGTAAAACATGCATGCCCCCCTATATGGGCTATAAGTTGTAGTAGCAGCCATTGTGTGAATACGTTTTTTGTCACTGTGAATGGTGGTGGTGGTGGTGGTGTAGTAGTAGTAGTAGTAGTAGTAGTAGTAGTAGTAGTAGGTAGTAGTAGTAGTAGTAGTAGTAGTAGTAGTAGTAGTGTTAGTAATAGAAGTTGTAGTATTAGTAGTAGTAGTAGTAGTAGTAGTAGTAGTAGTAGTAGAAGTAGTGGTAGTAGTAGTGGTAGTAGTAGAAGTAGTAGTAGTAGTAGTAGTAGTAGTAGTAGTAGTAGTAGTAGTAGTAGTAGTAGTGGTAGTAGTAGAAGTAGTAGTAGTAGTAGTGGTAAAAGTAGTAGTAGTAGTGGCAGTAGTAGTAAAAGTAGTAATAGTAGACGTAGTGGTGGTGGTGGAGGTGGTGGTGGTGGTGGTGGTAGTAGTAGTACTAGTAGTAGTAGTACTAGTAGTAGTACTAGTAGTAGTAGTAGTAGTAGAAGTAGTAGTAGTAGTAGTAGTAGTAGTAGTAGTAGTAGTAGTAGTAGTAGTAGTAGTGGTAGTAGTAGTGGAAGTAGTAGTAGTAGTAGTAAAAGTAGTAGTAGTAGTAGTAGTAGGGTTCGTGTCCTCATTGATATAAAGACACTGTGCAAATTTGGAAAGGATCGGACAAAAAATGTGGAAGATTTTCGAAAGTTTTCACAAAATAGGCAAAAACGAATAAACATGCAAAGTTCAACGAGCTCCTGCAGCCATGTTTTTCGACGAATCAAATTTCTTTGAACAACTTTTTCAGGGGAGCCTTCAAAGGTCATCCCTGTGAAATTTTTTGAAAATCTGATGAGCGGTTTCTGACAAGAAGATTTTTTAAGGTTTTTACCATATATGGTCATGGCGGCCATCTTGGTTATGTGATCAATTTTTTTTTAACAATTCTTTTGTCCCATGACCTAGGGATGCCCCACATGAAATTTAGTTGAAATTGGCTCAATGTTTTAGTAGAAGAAGATGTTTACAAATTGTTTACAGACAGACGGACGGACGGCCGGACGCCGGACGCTGAGTGATCACAATAGCTCACCTCGAGCTATCGCTCAGGTGAGCTAAAAAGAAAGTGAGGTAATTAAAGAAGAGGACTATAAACAGTTACTGTTCTTTGTCACTGTATTTTTCCTTAAACTCATCTATTTATTTTACAGTGAATTCTTCGTTGTTCAAATTAAAATATTATTGTAAAATAAGATAAATGGAGATATTAAAAATTGAAAAGCTAAAATATGTACTATAAAATTTAATTAAATATAATTAAAAAATATTAATAAATAAAATATAATATAAAAAAATAATTAAAAAAAATAAATTTAAAAAATAAAGGGAGATTATTTAAAAACTACTGCCGAAAGAGTTATGGTTCATGTTCACTGCACTTCTTCTACTTGCCATCTGTTTATATTTCTAGTTTCAAGTTAATCCCTTCAGTAGATTTAGAGTTATGTTCCAGACCAAAATTTACTTTTAAATAAAATAAAGTGAGGTAATTCAAAAACTAAGGTAGATAGAGTTATGGTTCTTAGTAAGTGCACTTCTCCTACTTGCCATCTGTTTACTTTTTTAAGTTTCAAGTTAATCCCTTCAGTAGATTCAGAGTTATGCTCCGGACAAAAATTTACTTTGAAATTAAATACAGGGGGATTATTCCATAACTAAGGTAGATAGAGTTATTGTTCTTAGTCACTGCACTTCTGCTACTTGCTATCTGTTTATATTTCAAGTTTCACGTTAATCCCTTCAGTAAATTAAGAGTTATGATCCGGACAAAAATTTACTTTGAAATTAAATAAAGGAAGATAATTCAAAATATAAGGTAGATATAGTTCTGGTTCTTAGTCACTGCACTTTCCCTACCTACCATCTGTTTATCTTTCAAGTTTCAATTAAATCCGTTCAGTATATTTAGAGTTATGCTCCAGTCAAAAATTTACTTTAAAATTATATAAAAGGGGAGATAATTCAAAATCCTAGGTAGACAGAGTTATGGTTCTTGGACACTGCAATTCTCCTAGTTGCCATCGGTTTATATTCTAAGTTTAAAGTAAATCCATTGAATAGATTTGGAGTTATGCTCTGGACAAAGTTTCCCACGGAAGGACGGACAGACGCACAGACACAAAGACGGACGGACGGAGACTAATACTATATCCCCTCCGATTTTTTTTTCGGCGGGGATAAAAAATTATTTACTGGCTGACTGATGTTGAACACAAATATTGTTATAATTGTTCTCATATTTTTACTTCAGTGAATAATATTAAATCTATATTTAAACTACATACATATATATTCTTACCTAACTAAATCATATAATAATTAGGTTTAAAATAAACCCATACATACCAGATAAGGTAAGCCGCTGGAAACTCTCGTATTGTGTATTGGCTTCCACTGCGGAAGTGAGGACACTCATTTCGTCATTGCAGTCTCGGATGTCCTATTGTGAAGTCATCTTCTTTATTGAAAATGATATACACTATTTAAAGGGAAATGTTTAAAGATATAGTCTTGTTGTTTTTTTTTCTTTCTGTAGAAATTCCGTTTACTGCGAGTGATTGAGCAATATTTAAATGAAAATGTTAATACAGATAGATGGTTCAGTTGATGCCTTGTTTTATAGTCATTTTGACAAATACAAATATGTAAAAAAAACAAATTTAAAGGTAAATGTTAATAGATTTACTTAGTGATGCCCTGTTCTGCAGTCATTTTGTTTACAAATACAGATGAAACAATATAAAATAGCTTGATCATCGAGTTTTCAATATCATTTTTCAACCATTATTAAAACCACATCAACACAGTTTATGGAATAACCTAAAGTAATAAATATACAAAATTAAAAAAAGAAAATCATAAAAGCTGCCTTCTTTTAGGTTCTAAACTGAGATTATTGATATTATTATTTGTCAAAAGCAGTGAAAGCAATTTACAATAACATACTGCAAAATATTGGTATACACTGTGTAGTTATATGTAGCCACTTTTAAATGTGCTTTAGTTATGTCATTCGGGTAAGTCAAAGTACTCATAAAATCTGTGAACAAGTACCTTTAAAATCTTACACGTTCTTACTGCAGTGACTATCTAAGCCCAAATGATCGTCAACCTGACCTTTAGGTGTGTACAAGGGCAAGGTCACAGTCACGTGTGAAGTTTTCATTGCAAGGCACTGGGTGGTTTTGGGCGACCCTCAACCTGGTAAGTCAAAGAATGGCAGAGTGATTAAATCAAAAAATAAATCAAGGCATAGTCAATATATTATATTGCTAGGCCGTTACTCCTCCCATTGGCCATTCCGTAATACATGGTGAAATGTAAACAAACACTCCTTATCAAATTAAAATGCTTATTATCTAAATAAATTGATATTCATAAACATCATATTTATTGATTTCCATTGATGTATATGGCTTAACTTACGTTTTTGTCATTGTATTTGTATAATATTATTGTTCAAACTTGATTCTCATTCATTCAATAAATCCGCCATTTCACATTACGTTCATTGGTATATATTTTACTTTAACGGTCGTCACGTGTCATTGACGTCATGCCCGAAAAAGTATAAATAGCTGATTCGAAAATAAACATGTTTCAGTTTGGAATACAGATTTAAACGAAAAACATCCGGTTAAGATTATTTAATCAAGAAAGAGATTATGATACAGAATAAGATGCAGGTACGAATATTTTATTATTGATTGTATATGATATTTTTTGGATATATGATTTTGTTGTAATGAAAATAATAATGAAACTGAATTTGAAAGTAAAACTAGAAATTTTGAATGAACCCTTTGTTTTATTTTGTTATACAGCATAACAATAGCAATATGCTTAAATATGTTTGGAAACGAATTTTAGATAATGACTAAAAATGATAAAGAAATTCATTCTTTAATTTGTGCATTAATACTTGTATTATCTACCTTTCATATGCGTCAGTGTTGTTCATGTATTGTTTCATATACAATTAAGATCATACACAGGAATCAGCAAATATCTTCTTTAACTCCATTTGTTTTATTAAAACAAATCATGTTGAGTGGACTTTGCAACAGACCGTGGCAAATAGGTAGCTCAAACGTGGAAGACAAATTACTTGACTGCTGCTGTTATTTCTGCTTTGCTGACGTGGCTTGGTCGAAAGGAAACTGCTAGACACTGACCAAGATCTGTTAAAAGACAAATAAATTCTGGAGTATTGGTCATTTTCAAAATGATTGTTCCTTCATCGAACACTATTGATTACAAGTTATGCAAATGCTTTATTCTTTTTTTTAAACAAAAATCTTCACACAGCTTTACACAACTGTGGGCACAATGTTAGTTATTAAAGCCACACACCTTGAAATGCAATACATGACATAGTAAATTTAAGTATAAATAAGAACCATATTTGATTTATGCCAATTAGAATATATCTGGTGGTTACAAGGTAGAAATCCGTCTCTTTTGCGCTTTAAAACTTAAAAATAATCGCGTTTGTCAAAATGGACGTATACGTCTAGAAATCCTACTTTCGGTTTTAAATGCAGAAACGTTTGAAAAAAAAAAGGACTTGCTATCTAGGCTATACATTTATTTTTATCTATCTCAATTATAATATATCTGGTGGTTACAAGGTAAAAATCCATATTTTTTGCGCTTAAACTTAAAAATAATCGCGTTTGTCAAAATATACGTAAACATATAGAAATCCTACTTTCGGTTTAATTTTTTTTGTATACATTTCTTGCTAAGTAGGCTATAGATTTAATGACAATTTTGCACACTTTCAAATTGCATCTATATGTATTGATTAACAAGTACTTCAATTCAAGGTGTGTGGCTTTAACCCTGAATAGAATATAAGTTGTACAGCCTCTGAATTCCCATGTGTGGTGAGATACAGTGATATTAATTTGATCTTGTGCAAAAGTGAATTGGCCAATGATAATTTAGGGCTTTGTCACAAGATGACCATCTACCAATCAAAGCAAGACTTCATGGGGATCAAACAACTGAAGTATCAATTTAATCCTGTGAGAAATGTAGATGTTGTTTGATAATATCTTTTTACTTTATATGCAGTTAAAACGCTCATTTTACTGACCAACTACATGTAACGGTGGATGATTTCATTGCTAGGCACTGAAAGTTGCGGGGTGACCCTTCACCTGGTTAGGATAAGAGAGGCAAAGTGATAAAAATCTAACAATAAATAAAAGCAAAGTAAAAAATATCGATGTGCTTTAATATGTTTTGAAACTAATGTTTGCAAATAAATTAATTATAAAGAAATTCAAACTTTAGTTTGTGCATTAATACTTGTATTAGCTGTCATGCATATGCATCAGTGTTGTTGATGTTAAGTGCATTATAAAAGTATGATCTTACACGAGAATCAGTAATTATGCTTTATAGCTCCATTAGGTTTTATTAAAACAATCCATATTGTGACAACATTGCTGAAAACTGCTACGACTAGGAAGCTCAAACGAGTAAGACAGTTTACTAGACTGCTACTGTTGTTTTTGCTGCTGCGTCGACGTGACTTGGTACTTCCAGACACTGAACAAGATACGCTTAAAGACATATACTTGGCAATTAGTCAAACTGCAACATAATATTTCACAATGACTTCTTCATGAACATGATTGATTACAGGGGATGCAAGTGACTATGCTTTCTTTGTTTTATGACACTACTATACAAACAACTTTGCGCAACTGTGGACACAATGTTAATTATAACCCAGAATTGCATATAGGTTACAGCGCAACTGTGGGCAAAATGTTAGTTAAAACCCTGATTAGAATATAAGTTTCATATCTTCTGATTTCCCATGTATGGTGAGATACTGAAAGTAAAATAATACGGGGTAAAAGAGTGACTTGGCCTATGAAACGATGGGGCTTTGCATGCAACAAAATCACCACTTAAAACTTGCTGTTCAACGGTTTCACACAGTTTAAGTTCCAATTTAATCCTTTGTGAAATTTAGATTTGATACAAATCTTTTTATAATATATGCAAAAAAACGCTTTGACTAAACAACTTACAAAACATTGACTCCAATATACCCTCTCAAAAACGTAGTTTGTGGAGTCTTATTATCATTAATTCACATCAATTGCTGTGAGATTGAGATGTTCAGAAATAAGTAAGGCCATGGGTGCATCATGAACCTGCGTCCAAGGCTGAGGCTATTGCAGGAGACCTGAGCAGTACCGGTTTGACATTCCGCCTGCAATCTCATTTCACTGAAGGGTCACGTATGGCGCAGTCGCACTCAGCGAGGTTTTCAGGAAGGGTGTTCTCTGAAATCAAATATCAACAAAGTGAATATCTAGCTGCATCAGCAGAAGGTCATTCTTATATTTACTGCAAAGTCCAAGCTTGACAACAAGTCACCATTTGACATTAAATTAGGCACAGTATAAAGAAGTGAAACTCCAGCTGCTGGACTAGTATTGAATTATTATTATAAACAATTAGTAGGTCCTTTATTTAAGGCAAGTGACAGATTGCCCAAACAGTACAAAACAGCACAATACAGCACAATACAAAACAACATAAACACAAATAAGAATAAAGCTGGGGTCACCGCCTAGGAACATTCAATGCTAAGCATTGGGGTTTTAAACGGGTTTTGGAGCGCTCAACCTCACACTTGGCCCAGCAATATTCATAATACATTTAAGAGTAAATAACATTTAACCTCATAGCATTGTAACTCAAATTAAACAATAATAAAAGGGAATTAAAAAGCATTCAATTTAATTACCATTTAATTACTCAATGGTATTGAAGATGCCAGAGCAACAGAGTTACAACTTTTTGAGGAACGATGTAATGAAACAATGAACAATTGTCAACTACATTCCTTCTTTATAGAAAGATTTAAAAATATAGCATCCACACAGGCCATAAACTATTCAAGACAATATAACACTGTTTTGCAATGTGACAGTACACTTAAAACTGTATAAACTGTCAGGAAAAGTACGCCGATTGCATAAATTCTGATGGCATTTATGCTCAGACAAGTAGCATTTTTTAGGCAGTTCATACACACAAAAAAATTAAGAACTAGAATGCCAACAAAATACACCCAGTTACAAGACTGGTTTACATTGATCGAGAGTACATTGGCACACATGTTTACTGGTCATTTTTTCTTCATTAAACAAGTACAGAGAATCTGGCTTGTTACTAAACTAGTACACGATATTCTGCCCACAAACATAATTGACAACTTTCATGAAGATTCAACTTAAATTGCCTTGAAATAGTGAGCAGATGTAATAATAGTGGATGCCAACTGCCCAACAGCCAACATGCAGCTGCTGCTGGTTGATCTATTATACATGTACCTTGCAGGAATAACCAGGCTAATCAGGGACAACACTTTCCGCTTTTATAGAATTTTTGTTTTAAAGAAATATGTTCTTAGCCAAATCCAGTTTAGGCGGTAAGTGGTGTACCTGATTAAAGTCAAACTCTTTACGCATTCAACCTGTTTCCCAGTGCAAGGCTCATATCTGTTTTTAAAGCTTCTATTGCTCTTATAATTACAACACAAATTTAAGTGAACATAATCTGTTATATCTAATCATTTAAACGTGTCGTTTCTGTTTTAATTTTTGATGAATGGCTTGGTGTAAACATTGAACTCATTTTGCCATAGACAAAAGTAACCAAACAATGCTGAGGTTGGCATAAAAGACAATTTTGTAACTCGTGAATGAAATTAAAAACAAATGATGAATTTGCCTTGTTTTCAATTATGGAACATTTAGATTGCTTTAGAGCAAAATCGTAACATATAAGGGTTTTTGATTTTAAGTTACTTAAAATACATATGGAATTGATTATGCTCTAAATCAATCTAAATGTTCCATAATTGAAAACAATTCAAATGTTAGCTATAGATGTTCATTTTAAAATACAAATTTGAGGGTCAAGCTTGAACTTTATGCATTTTCTTCACATGTCTATATACGATACAATAGTTTGTGGCTGAACCCTTAAACTTAGATAAGATAAACTGGTCAATTAATTGGAGAGCAGAAACCTCAGTTTGCATAGGGTTTAACCTTATTTGTTAAAACTTGATTCCATCTAAAGTATTAGGCAATGCCACAGTGACCCCTTTAGCGATGGGAAGAGGACTTACCTATTGAGACGTACTGGTTGTGTTGTAGTTGGGGAACACCGCTCTCTGGGCCTGAACTTGTGAGTATAAGCCCTCTGTGAACAGATAAAAGGACCTTAGTGCATCCTAGAAATGTGTCCCTGTAAACCAAATAATTCAATGCATTCTGAAATGTCATCAATTACATTGGATGTAAATCAAGTTTGTTTGAGTAAAAAAAGAAATACATTATGTTTGAAAACTCTTGATACAAATGAGATATACACAAAACACTTCATACAAACATACAAACATAGACTACTATATACTGTACACTAGAGCCAAACATTTTTCATCCATCTGAAACCAATATTTATTAAGTGCACTTCAACAGCTATACATATCAGTATGCACCCCCCTTTGCCATTTCAAGGCAATTATGAATATTAACGATAACATAATGATTTTATTAAGTTAGCAGCCATGATAGAGATTTATTAATATATGAAAAGCACAAACTATTTAAATTGAAATTTGTAGTAGACAAGAGATGTGTTCATCAGAAACACAATGCCCCCTATTGTGCTGCTTTGAAATAAAATTTCAATATATCATTTGGCAGGTTTAGAAATTATCTCCCTTTTAAAGCTTATTTCTTCCCTTGGATTGTATTTTTTTACTTTTGACCTGAGAGAATGACCTTGACCTTTCACCACTCAAAATGTGCAGCTTCATGAGATACACATGCATGTCAAATATCAAGTTGCTAGCTTCAATATTACAAAAGTTAAGGCCAATGTTCAAGTTTTCGGACGGACGGACAGACTGACTGACGGACAGTTCAACTGCTATATGCCACCCTACCAGGGGCATAAAAACTGAACATTATACATGGTAAATGACAGTACCAATGTACCTTATGGATGAGGTAATCTTGGCCCCACAGCTATAGAGTTTGGAGCCCAAGAATTAGACTGGCTTCACCATGCAGATAGGACATATTGAGCATTTGCCCCAAGGTCCTGGGCCAGAAAGTGTTGCTGGGCATCTGGGCCCAGCTGACCAGAGATCCTGTTTTTCAGCAGGGTACCGATCTATGATTGCTAGGAACTAGCTCTTAAAGCAAAATTCGGCAATTTAAATAAATATTGAAAATAAATTAAGATAATAATTTTATAATGTGCTGAAGGCATTAAATAATTGTTTTACTTGATTTTCTTATTGCAAGGAGAAACTGTTGTTCAAGGGCTAAATTTCAGCAGAAAAATGGACACGACTATGCCCTGACCTATGATTAAAACTGATATCAGATTAACTTTTATTTGCTATTTATTTACCAAGTTTGATAAATTTGAAATCAGAGAATTCACATTTTATCCTAGGAACTATTCCTCAATCAGGCAGAAAAAGGACTGATGTTAAGTGAACTATATGAGCCTCATTCTCGGATAAATAGGACTTAATGCATGCGCAGTCTGCACAGGCTAATCTGGGATAACACTTTAATAGGACTTAATATATGTGCAGTCTGCACAGGCTAATCTGGGATGACACTTTAATAGGACTTAATGTATGTGCAGTCTGCACAGGCTAATCTGGGATGACACTTTAATATGACTTGATGTATGTGCAGTCTGCACAGGCTAATCTGAGATGACACTTTAATAGGACTTAATGTATGTGCAGTCTGCACAGGCTAATCTGGGATGACACTTTAATAGGACTTAATGTATGCGCAGTCTGCACAGGCTAATCTGAGATGACACTTTAATAGGACTTAATGTATGTGCAGTCTGCACAGGCTAATCTGGGATGACACTTTAATAGGACTTAATGTATGTGCAGTCTGCACAGGCTAATCTGGGATGACAATTTAAGCACATACATGAATTCCCAAATCCCAGAACACCGCTAAGATACTACTTATTGTTCTTGTTGCTGCTGCTGCTGCTGCCACTGGGCCATAGACAGAGATGGAGCAAGTCCTGACGCCGAAGTTGCCACCCCAAACCCAAGAATTGCCGACAACAACTGTTGTTGAATGGCGTCAATCGCATACTGCTCTCCAGGCCTAAGGTTCACATTTTTCGAGAACAACATATCGTGGTCAGTCACATTAACGGACGTGTCAGGCAACGCCTGCTCTACCTGTTGAATCAGATCGTTTCAGTTCGAGCAACTTGTCCGGCCTAATTTGTAGACGCAATCATCCAATTGTTGCTAAGCGACATCGATGCCGAGACGGAAGTCGAACTCACCAAGGCTCTGCTGTTGGAAGTGTTGATGTAGCCAACATGGGAGAAGATATTGATAGGAGGCTTGGTAGTCTGACGCAAGACGTCTTCGTGCTGAATTTCTTAAGCAATTGTAGTATTTGTGCAAGAAGGGGGTTGTCATCGACTTTCACTTCAATGATGTTAGTCATGTTTGCTAGTAAAGTTCACTGAAAAGGAAATGGAAAGTAAACTAAAACCGGATTGTTTAGTGACACATGAATAAGCCTTGCAACACCTTACTTTACAGACCTGTTTTTTAAATGCCAAACATCGTGCCTTTAATTGATATTTAGAATATTGCAATTAATTTTTCACCAATTAGAACTCAGAATAACGTAGTATCAATGTTTTACATGCACCAACTTGATATTGGAATTTTTGGGTTTGTAGCAAGGTGTTATATTTATTTTTTGTAAATCAAAATACTTGAGCAATTAAGAATGTGAGACTGCACACCTTTAATTGTGTGACTATAGAACTTTAAATGTGAGGCTACATAATTTTAAATGTGATACTCAGCAGCTTAAAATGTGAGACAACACAACTATAAATGTTACAGTCTACATATTTAAGTGTGAGTCTGCACACCTTTAAATGTGAAAGTTTATGACTTATACCTGAGACATAACAACTTTAAATGTGAGACAATACAACTGCATGGCATTTAATAAGAAACAATAGATGTGAGTTCAAAATAGTAATTAAACTTAGTTAAATAAGCAAACTGGAGCTGTGTCACAGACATGACAAATACCCCCACATTACGCATTGAAACATAATATTTTGCATGTCGTCTTCACAAAAAACAGCGGACACCATGCTCAATTTTTAAAACGCACTAAGTGACCTCTTGACCTAGTTTTTGACCCAGAAAAGCCCATGTTCTAACTTGGCCTTAAGATCATCTCCATAAAACTTCTGACCAAGTTTATACGTTTAATACAGACCGACAGACAGACCGCCTGACCGACAAGTTCACTCCTATATACCCCCCTAAACTACGTTTAAGGGGGGATATTTAAGCCAGTTATTTTGGTTAAAAAACTTTAAAATGTGCTATAACTAGGGGCTAGCTCGGTGCAGAGTTTATTTTAACCATTTTTGGATTGGGACACTTCGTAAAAAATCATAGTGTTTTGAATTTAATTGGGAGAATGGTTGTAGTTATTGCTAAACATAATTTAAAAATTGAGAATAAGTGTTATCAAGATAAATTGTGCTAAGGTTCAACTTATAGAGCTGCATAAGGAAACAAACTCAATTTGTAACCTATTAAAACATTGTTTGGGGTCAAATCTTGAATTGAGAACTTTAGTCAGTGATTATGGAAAAAATAAACTGTTTAAGATTAGGAATGGGACTCAATTTTGGCCCCAATTTCGACAAATGAATAACACTGTATGATCTCACCTGAAGCTCAAGAAGCTGAGCTGATATGCTGGCCTCGCTGATATTGCCAAAGGCTGAATTTGAGTTCTGATTAACTCAATGTTGCAACCTATCAAAACATTCTTTTTCTTCCGGGAAACCATGAATTGAGAACTTTAGCCAGCAATCATGGATATAGACTTTATGAGATAAGAATGGGGCTGAATTTCGGCCCCAAAATTTCAACAAAATAATTAACACTGTAAGGTCTCACCTGAAGTTCAAGAAGCTGAGATGACATGCTAGCCTTGCTGATATTGCTAAGAGACGAGTTTGAGTTCTGCTTTCTTCAGGTTGCGAGTCGAAGGGCGTACTGGACCACACAACAAAACTGCTGTTATTTTCCAAAGCCTTCTCTTGCATCAATTTAATGCGAGGCCTTTTGGGCTTGGAGTGCTATGTGCTCATAACAAAACCAGACGTGTTCACTTTAAGAACCTTGTTCACAATAGTGGGCGTAATTTGCCGCTGTGGCACACCCCATGGATGTATGGATCTCTTAGTGTTTACAACAAAGTCTTTACTGCCTGTCTGTGTCAGCATGGATGTATTGTGCTCTGGGTGTTTACAACCAAGTCTTTACTGCCTTTCTGTGTCAGCATGGATGTATCGTGCTCTGAGTTCACAGCAAAGTTACTACTGCCTTTCTGTGTCAACAAGGATGTATTGTGCTCTGTGTTCACAACCAAGTCATAACTGCCTTTCTGTGTCAGCATGGATGTATTGTGCTCTGTGTTTACAGCCAAGTCATTACTGCCTTTCTGTGTCAGCATGAATGTATTGTGCTCTGTGTTTACAGCCAAGTCATAACTACCTTTCTGTGTCAGCATGGATGTATTGTGCTCTGTGTTTACAGCCAAGTCATTACTGCCTTTCTGTGTCAGCATGGATGTATTAAGCTCTGTGTTCACAGCCAAGTCATTACTGCCTTTCTGTGTCAGCATGGGTGTAATGTGTTCTGTGTTCACAGCCAAGTCATTACTGCCTTTCTGTGTCAGCATGAGTGTATTGTGTTCTGTGTTTACAGCCAAGTCATTACTGCCTTTCTGTGTCAGCATGGATGTATTGTGTTTTGGGTGTTCACAGCATAGTCATTACTGCCTTTCTGTGTCAGCATGGATATATCTTGCTCTGGGTGTTCACTGCATAGTCATTACTGCCTTTCTGTGTCAGCATGGATATATCTTGCTCTGGGTGTTCACAGCATAGTCATTACTGCCTTTCTGTGTCAGCATGGATATATCGTGCTCTGGGTGTTCACAGCATAGTCATGACTGCCTTTCTGTTTCAGCATGGATGTATTGTGCTCTGTGTTCACAGCCAAGTCATTACTGCCTTTCTGTGTCAGCATGGGTGTATCGTGTTCTGTGTTCACAGCCAAGTCATTACTGCCTTTCTGTGTCAGCATGGATGTATTGTGCTCTGGGTGTTCACAGCATAGTCATTACTGCCTTTCTGTAACAGCATGGATATATCTTGCTCTGGGTGTTCACAACCAAGTTATTACTTATTTTCTGTGTCAGCATGGATGTATCGTGCTCCGGGTGTTCACAACCAAGTCATTACTTCCTTTCTGTGTCAGCATGGATGTATTGTGCTCTGGGTTTTCAAAACCAAGTTATTACCGCCTTTCTGTGTCAGCATGGATGTATCGCCCTCTTGGTGTTCACAACCAAGTCATTTTTGCCTTTTTTTGTCAGTAACATTGCCAAAAGTCTGTTCTATTATGATGTTTTGGCCGCTGAGAGGACAATCTGGGGCAGTCCGTAACCCTACTGTTGTCCAACCTATCAACAGCAGACGTATGCCACTAGGAAAGCTCACGCTTTTATTGTTCCTTGATTCTCTCCTGTTCAATTTCTGTTTGTCCCATAAAGATTGGAACAAGTGATTGAACTTTTTATTCTTCATGATATTTGTTGTGATGTCCAACAGCAACAACTGACTGTTAGCGTTACCATAACTACTGCTATAACTTTTCGTGTCTGTAACACTCGTCCCTTTCAGGCCCACGCAGAACTCTAGCTTAACAAAACTACCCAGGCTTATGTTTGGAAAACGTGACGTGGGCATTGCGTTTGTCAGAACAGAATCACCCTAAGAATCTCCTGCAGAACAGAGTTGTTCAACGATGCTGACTTTTTGAGGCAGGAGGTCAAGGGGGAGGAGTTAGAAGTCAATGGAGGGGGAGGGTCAATCTGGACTGGGGCTTCTGCAGGCAGGACTGGTGTGGTTGCTGGGCCAACTCGATATCAATGCTGGTGCTCTGCTGAAAACAACAACAACACAGTGGGTGATAGGAACTTGTAACAAAGTATAGTACATTCTATAACAAACTATGCCTCTTGACTGGCTGTGAAGGTTTTCAAAAACATGAATTTCTAATCTGGCATTTTATTGGTTCCTTGTCCTTAATAGCATAAACATAAATACAATTAAGTCATTTTGTATTAAAACAAGCAAAGTGTTGGCTAATGCTATACTTATCTGTAAATTTATATCTATAATCTTTACTCCATTTTCAGAGATGTATTTTCATAAGCCAATATGCGGATCGCTAATGTTAGAAAGTGTCCTCCCAGATTAGCATGTGAAATTCACATAAGTTAAGGGAGTGTACTTTCTGACTAGACTGGATTTTCATAAAGAGGATAATTTGTTCAATGAAAAATACCTTTAAGAGGAAAGTGTTGTCCGTGAATAGCCTGTGCGAACTGCACAGGCTAATCTGTGACAACAATTTAAGCACATGCATTAGGCCCCATTTTTCCACATCACAGCTTATTTATCTATTAGCCAATTTTTTGCTGCATAACACAAAGAAGGAAAACCATCTGGTTAAAAATTTAATATTTTTTTATTGTACTTATTCTATGAATCACATTACTTTTAAAATGCCATTAGATATGTTTTATTGTTATTATATGTTTCAATAAATGGGAGGCAACAATATTAATATTTAATAATAATATTAATGTCTCACCAACGTTGCAAAAAAACACACACACATATTATTTTACCTTGCCTTTACTGATCTTTGATGGTTAAAATCTGTTTAAATTCACACTAGAAAACAGTTTTAAAGTCAATTTACATGTAAGTTGTAAGACATTATAAAAATAAATAAAACATTAAACAACTTAAGGGCAACAACTCACTGCTGGTGCAGATCTACAGTTCTCTCCCTAGTTAGTTTCAGCTAAAATGTCCTTCATGTTGCAATACGACGACTTGAAAGGCTGTGTCACCCTCACATCGCTGGACTTTGGCTTGGCTGAGCCTTTCACTACTCCTTTGTCTTCTGTGCTTAGCAGTTGCTGTAACATTGAGAAAACCAATATGAAGTCTTTTGAACTAGTAAATTAGTAATACACCAGCAATTTTTTTGCCAAATTGAAAAAAGTATTTGTACCACACCAATGAGGAAAATTGGCGTAATAATATCTAACATCGGGAAAATTCTATCTTTTAATTTGGGAATAATAGGTCTTTTTAATTGCATGGAACTTAATTGCACAAATCCAATCAAAATATATTCGTTGACATGCGTTTTTGTTGAAATATTCAGTTTCAGTGCTCATTTTATTAGTCCACTTGCATATACCGGTAAGGAAGTGCCTATTATGTGTACTTTATAAAGATGGAAAGAAAAGGCTTTTTTTTTCCACATACCCCTTGGAGTAAAAATTACTGTGAAACCATTATTATTCGTCAGATATTAATTTTTGTCTTTTTCGTCCTTTGACTGATGGACGAATTCAAGATCCTAACGAACAATCATTTTCCATATTTGAAACAAATAAGACTGAATTACCGTAGGCATGAGGCATTTAAATCCAGCGTTATCCACGCATATACACAGGGCTCGAAATTAACACTCGCACACTCGCAAAATGCGAGAAAAAAAGATTGCAAGGTAAGTTATAAGCCACTAGTATTTTTTGCAAGTAAAGAAATAGTGAAAAAACGAGTTATATTGCTAAATGCGTTCGACGGCGTGAACGCTACACTGTACGTCAATTTTTTGAACGTCCGAATACCCATATGCGGAAGCGCGCACCTTGTTTGTAGACTGGTATACTTATAGTACAGATACCCGGATGGTATTGATAAAAAGAACATGAAACAGTCGACCATTCACACTAAATTTAAATCCGGTTTTGACACAAAGGGGTGTACATCACCCAGTGTACTGACAACTGACATTTCCTGTAAGACGCGAATGCAAAAAGGCTGTATCGAATGCGTCGACTTCGTTTAGGTATAATAGTGTTCATTAGTGCTTATTGTTAACAACTTTATTACCCATTGTGTGTATTGTGTTTTTCAGGGGTGTTGCAGATTATACCAACAACACGCGGTGAATCCGGATTAAAGACAATACTATGAAATGCAATTAAAATATGACTATGTGTGATCAACACCAGACTGAAATATATTCTGAGCTTTTATTACAAATTAATAAAGAACATATTGATTTGTGTTTGGTTGTTTGGTTTTAACTGCATCTACTATTTTTGTACATTTACATAAAAACCCGTACCTTCGTTGTTTAAAACACTCGTTAACGGTTATTCAGTCCCACTTATCCGCTAATCATACAGGGGTTTTTTTTACTAAGAAAGTGACGCCGATATTCGGCGTCTTCCCCTACCAGAATTTTTCCCCTTAAAATACAATTTCCCCACCAAAAATATCATTTTTCACCAAATTATAATGTTTTCTCTCAAAGAAATGTTTATTTTTCCTTGGGGCATTCAACAATTATCCAATTTGCACCATGTACAACGAATTCGCGCTCTCTCTCTCCAGACGAACACACAACATCTGGGAATCCCAGTTATTCTAAATATAGCTCTTAAATAACGTCATGTAAACTGGGCAACTAATCGTAATAATCATGTGACTATTTTACTGGATACCGGTCTTGCGCGAGAAGGGTGTTTCGTCAATTAATTACCGGAAACCAGTCGAATTTTCATCCGGGCTATGTGCAAGCCGGGGTATAAACGTGAAAACAGAAAAAAATGTCTCACAATTAGCGTTCTTACACAAACAAAATAAAACATTCGAACTCGGAAGATACTGAACGCATCGAGGCATTTTTTGAGAAAGAATCATCGAAAACCGTTATAACCCAGCAGGATTCCGAGGTAATCAACATCGAACATTGTTAAAGTGAAAGTAGACAATCGGCAGCTGCCGCTCCTTTCCCTTCCAATACTGTAGCAAATCAAGATCGTCAACCCATTCATCATGAAATTGAAATCACAAAATTGACATCGTCCCCCGGCCCCAGTACAAAAATATAGTTGAAAACATTTCACATTATTAGATCTACACCTGCAACTTTATTAAGGACTTTGACTTTAATACCTGTTAAATGTGTTTAAGAACAAAAAGGACAGAGACAAGTCTCTTTTGATGAGCTATAGACATTGAAATGAACAGTTTTTATTTTTTCCCCTAATATCTCTCTTTCGCACTCTTTTTTTCCCCTTTCACCCAGCGTCCAGCGTCTTCCCCTTTCTCTAAAAAAAACCCCTGTCATAACAAAGAACGTGTCAATGACATAAAATAATAAGGGACAGTTACTATCACCTGAAATAACAGACTTGTTAATTGGCATATGTCAAACAAGGCCCACCTCCTGCAAGTGACTACCAAGTGTCACCCCTCTTTCCCCAGCACGAATTTTTCGAAACCGCGTATTACATGTATTACAAACATTACAAACAAATCGGACGCTTTTTTTTCAAAACCAGAAATGGACGAATTTAAGTGCTGACGAAATAGTCATTTTTTTAAAAAGGACAAAATTTCGTGCTGACGAAAATAAATGGTTTCACAGTAAGCAAATCAGGGAGGACACTTTGGATTATTATAAAGAAGATACTTCTTTCCAGCAAAACAACATTAAAGAGCAAATTGATGTCCCTCATTAGCCTGTACTGACTGCACAGGCTAATATGTGACAACAAGTTAAGCACATGCATTAAGCCCCATTTCCCCACAGCACAGTTTATTTATCTTTATAGCATGATTTTTTCTAATTGTACTCATTATATTAATCTCTTTACTTTTATAATGCCTTTACAGATGTTTTACTGTTAATATATTTTTCAATAAACGGGAGGAAATAATCAAATATTAATGTCTTTGCAAAGTTGCAAAAAACACACACACAATATTTTACCATGCCTTTACAGATATTTGATTGTTAAAATCTGTTAAAATTCACACTAGAAAACAGTTCCAAAGTAAATCAACATGTAATAAAGTTGTTAGACATATTTAAACAAACAACTTAAAGGGCTACAACTCACTGCTGATACAGATCTTCAATTCTCTCCCTTGTTAGTGTCATTGATTAAACAGCAACTTAAAGGCAAACCCCACTGCTGGTGCAGATTTTTAATTATCTTCCTTGTTAGTGTCGGCTAAAATAATTAAAAAGCAACTTAAGAGGAAGAACTCACTGCTAGTGCAGATCTACAGTTATCTCCCATGTTAGTGACAGCTAAAATGATGTAATATACGGATATGGATAGGCCGCGTCCCGCACATTGCTGGACTTTGATACCGCTGAGCCTTTCATTAAACAGTCTTCCGCTGTGCTCAGCAATTGCTGTAACATTAAGGGGACCAATATGAAATATTTTGGCCCAGTCAGTATTTTGAACTTGTACATGTAAGTTAGTAATACACCAGCTTTTTTTGTAAAAAAAGCATCTGTACCACACAAATAAGGAAAATTTGCATCATAATAAATACTATTGGGAAAATTCCTAGCATAAAATCTTCAAATGAGAATGATGGGTCTTTTTAATTGCACGGAACTTAATTGTAAAAAGCCATCAAAATATTATTTTACATGCGTTTTTGTGGCAATGTTAAGTGTCAGTGCTCATTTTATTATTCCACTTGCAAATACAGAAGTGTCTATTATGAGTGCTTTAAAAATAGGGAAATACATGGCTGTTCATATACATCTGGGAGTAAAATTATGTAACAGACTACTTGCCCTTAATGACTACCTGCTGACAAAACTAGTTCGTTCGTACTTTGATGACGCCCAAACATAGAAAATTTCACATTTACCAATACCAAGACACGATCTTTTTTTGAAAGTAAATTGCAACATTAACTTTGTTTGATATGTTTAGGGAAAAATTAAAGTTTCAGAACAAATATACCCAAAAGTCCACAAACACAAATCAAATCACAGGACTTGTTTTGAGTCATTTTTGTGTCATCCTTCGGTCTTGAATTTTTCAAAATTGCGAAAAAGAGTACATTGTGAAAATTTCAGTTGCAAACTTCTTTAATTGTGAAAATTTGAGTCACAAAATTCTGAAATTCGTGAAAAAATGCCATTCCCTAAGAAGGAAAAAATAACCCTGAGTCATGGCTCCTTTCTGACAGACTATTATTTCAAAAAAGGCCCTGACAGATAAAACAAAGCAAAATATTAGTCACCAATTCAAGCTGGAGACTGGAATGTTACCCCCCTGACACTGGATAATGATTTATATTTGTTGGCACCTCCAGATTATAAAAAAATACTTGTCCATGGACACGTAAATTTGTGGATTCCTGATTTTGTAATAACAGGAATTAGCCCCGGGTCATTTTGTTATGTGTTTGAGTTTATTTCGTGGATTAGTAAACCCACCAAATGAACATTAATTAATTTCCAACAAATAATAATGAATTTAGAGTTTTTTTCAACATTTTTTTAGTAAAGTGTTTTAAAAGCTTTATTGTATTTATTTTTTAATTTTGATACACAATTGTTCAGAACAATAATTTTAAATCTTGTTTAGAGAGGTGTATTCCTTAGTTTAATTACGATAAAAACATAAATTGCTCAATACAGGCGAAAACCAATAACTAAACCACGCCGGGACTGTTCGACCCATCTGGAATTTGATTGATCTGATTTCATAACATAACTTTGCAATAATTTGATGAAATAATTAGAACATAAAATATATACGTCATATTTTCAAGTCATCAATATTTTAAAATAGTTAAATATACAATCAAAAAATTATCATATGTAAGGAATAACGCTAAGAATCAAAGCAATCATAAGCATTTTATACACATCACCAAAAAATTAAACAGCACGATATGTATTAATTCATTTTTGTTGTTTTTTTAAGAATGACATGATGTAAAGATACAAAATAATTTATTTTTTCAAGATGACATAGAACATGTTGCGATGCAGCCGTTCGAGCCATTATATTACAGCATCAAAGAAAAACGCAGATTGTATGCAAAATGTCGTATTTTACTCGAATCAATTAAACATTGATTGGATGACATGTTTGAAATTATAACATGCTTATAATCAAGTAACAGCTTTGTGCGACCCTTGCCCCTTTAAAGCAAAACGAACAAATGAACGTGTGAAAATTGAAATGTTCATGAATATATAGCAATACAAACGTGCTTTGATGCAAGGCGACTTTGAGCCATCGGGTTTCGATTGTATATTACAATTTAAAAAAATTTGCCATTCTGCTAATCTGTGAACAAGTCCAAATTCACCAATAGGTACTATCAATACATTTGTTAATTGTATTTTTGAATTGTTTTCATTCTTTCTTTATTTATATGAATTAAGCTTCCATAATTTAATAAGAATAAGTGTTTTACTTTGAATACCCATTTACAGTAATTTATAAATATATTGAGATTTCATATCTTTGAGAAAAGGAATATCACGAGAATTAAATTTTAGCACTGTAATTTCCATCATCCATTGCTTACATAACTATCGCTTAACAATTATTGTGAATTTTAATGTATATGTACGTCATTCTCTCATTAACCAAATTTTAATCATATTGTTTGTATACCATATTTCTTCTCATCCAAATGTAAAAATACCACCCTTAAAAAGACTGAAAACCTGGGCTTAATAAATGTGTATAGTGGTGCCCCACAGTAACCTAGCTGTGCAGTCCTAACAGGCTAACATGAGATGACACTTTCCACCAATACTTGATTTTTGTTTTGAAGAAAGTCCCTTTAAAAAAAAAATCATCACAATAAGAAAGTATCCTCTATGATTAGTGTGTGTGCAATACACAGGCTAATGTGTGGATGACACTTTGAATGCATTAAGCACTCCTTTCCCAGAACGAGGCTCATCTTGTTAAACTTTGTGACAGACTGTAGGTGGAATTGCTTTGAGCCTCCTTTTGAGAAAACAGTAATTTATTATGAATATTGCGTAAAGTGTCTTCCCAGATGAGCCCATACAGCCACACAGGCTACTCCGCTAGACGGAATTTCGTTTAGAAGAGACTTCCTATATTCGAAAAATTCCCTAAATGCATGGATGACATTAATGAAACTACATACTGTTCTTTTCCACCTCATCTTTTTTTTGCATTCTAAATAAAAAGGAAATACACATGCATACATTTTCCTTGCCAAGTTATGGGTCTGTTCAACAGACCCAAACCCAAAGCGTTTATTAAAAAAAATAATATCCTCAGGATAATTATATCTCAATCATATTTCGATAAGATCTAAATAAGAGATGTGTTTGTCAGAAACAGAATGCCCCCTATTGCGCCGCTTTAAAATTAAAATGCTAAAATGCAATCCCCAGCCATGGAATGCCGTGTCCCCCGACATCACTGGACTGTAATATGGCCAGCCTTTCACCAGACAGTTGTCTTCTTTGCTGTGCAGTAGCTGTAACGTTGAGCGAACCAATATGGAATATGCAAACTGCACAGGCTAATCTGGGACAACACTTTACACACATGCATTAAGTCTTGTTTTCCCATGCAACCTTACATTGTTGCCATTGCATGCATGAAAACTAACTCTAAAGCCTTATTACACTGTTCTGGGAATAAGGCCAGGGTCCTTCTTATTGAGAACAAATACATTCCATGGAATCATATTTATAAGCTTTATTAAATATCTCACAACTTTATAAAACCTCAAGGCCTTATGAGGATGACAGAAGAAATTCTCCGGGTGTTGTGTAACTGAGGTTCCTGTTTGATAAGTTGGAAAGCATCGAGCTGAAGAGGGGTTTGAGTTATTGATCCTCAAGTAAAACAAGTCCTGCTGTAAACATGATATACACAATAAAAGACGCCATTTTATGTTTTGTTAAATCATATCATTCTTGTCAATTTCATCTTTAACATTCTTAATACACAGGTTACACTGTAAACCATTATTATTTGAGGGACATTATTTTGGTTGATTTTAAGGGTTCACTGATCCACAAGTTTATCACACACAGAAAAGTAACTGACACAAATTCATCATTTATTTTTCTGAACTGAGAAATCCACAAAATAAACTAATGTGTCCGTAAAAGTCTTTTTTGACCACGAAATTTCGGATGAATATATATATGATTTTACACTTTACAAACAAGTAAAGAGGATATTTTATCTTAAGTAAATTCATACTTTTCTTTTCCACCTCATCTTTTTTGCATTCTTAATACATAGGGAATACATAAGCAGGTCTTTTCCTGGCGTATTTATGGGTATGTGAAACGGACCCATACGCAAAGCGTTTTTCTTTCCTTATCAAGGGCTGTTTGTAAAACATGCATGCCCCAAATATGGGCTGTCAGTTGTAGTGGCAGCCATGGTGTTAATACGTTTTTTGTCACTGTGACCTTGACCTTTGACCTAGTGACCTGAAAATCAATAGGGATCATTTGCCAGTCATGATCAATGTACCTATGAAGTTTCATGATCCTAGGAGTAAGCAGTCTTGAGTTATCATCCGGAAACCATTTTACTGTGTCCAAGTCACCATGACCTTGACCTTTAACCTAGTGAGCTGAAAGTCAATGTACCTATGAAGTTTCATGATCCTAGGCATAAGTGTTCTTGAGTTATCATCCAAAAACCATTTTACTATTTCGAGTCACTTTGACCTTGACCTTTGACCTAGTGACCTGAAAATCATTAGGGGTCATCTGCCAGTCATGATCAATATACCTATAAAGTTTCAAGATCCTAGGCCAAATTATTCTTGAGTTAACATCAGGAAACCATTTTACTGTTTCAAGTCACTGAGACCTTGACCTTTCACCTAGTGACCTGAAAATTTAAAGGAGTCATCTGCCAGTCTTAATCAATGTACCTATGAAGTTTCATAATCTTAGGTGTAAGCATGCTTGAGTGAACATCTGGAAACCATTTTACTATTTCGAGTCACTGTGACCTTGACCTTTGACCTAGTGACCTGAAAATCAATAGGGGTCATCTGCCAGTCATGATCAATATACCTATCAAGTTTCATGATCCTACTAGGCTTAAGCATTCTGTAGTTATCATCCAGAAACCATTTGACTATTTAGAGTCACTGTGACCTTGACCTTTGACCTAGTGACCTGAAAATCAATAGGGGTCATTTGCCAGTCGTGATCAATGTACCTATGAAGTTTCATGATCCTAGGCCTTAGCGTTCTTTAGTTATCATCAGGACACTATCTGGTTGACGGACAGAAGGACCGACAGACTGACAGGCCGACATGTGCAAAACAATATACCCCCTCTTCTTCAAAAGGGGGGCATAATAAGTGCCTTATGATTAATATGTCTCAATTATATTTCAATAAGATCTAAAAAAAAAGTATATTACTAGCATCATATGATTTTATTCTTTTAATTTTAAGTATTAGAAATAGTTATATTAAATTTGTTTTTCTGAAATCAATGGACTTTTCGCACGAAAAAATAAAAATCCCAAAATTGCATTTTTTCCCAAATTGGCCATGAAAAGGCCTGATAATTAAAACGTCTTTGTTACCTTCTGTGTATTCAGGTCATCCTTGTCCACCACATCCTCAGCATCCTTGTCCTGACTCAGCAGCGACTGTAGCAGCAAAATAGCTTGATGTTTTTCTTGTATGTATATTTAGGACTCACACAAATTTATATAAATGTAATGAAAATCAATAACAAATGTTCAACAGCATAAAATATTGCAAATTAATAAATCTCACATCAAGTGTTACCTTTCTGTAAACATTGCGTAAAATATCAATATATACTCCTCCGAAGATTACTTAAACAATTTCATATTTTATTCGGCGTAAGCTGAATAAGCCAGCTTTTCACCCTGACTTGACCTTTGTAAGTGTCCAATAATACTCAAATAAAATTTCCCGCGGCTAGGTACGAATGAATACACTTCATTTATTCCATTGGCTGATTTGAGTATAACATCAGAACATTGGAAACATATCCGCGTCTTTGTAACACTGTTTTACTGCATGAAACAATTTTATCTCTAATGAAAAAGCCCAATAGATAGAACAGTTTTACAATCAATTTTCGACATAAATACAGTTTGTGCGTTCACCTTTTATTTTCAGAGAATTACCAGCGCAAAAGCGTTTAACTAAAGGCTATGTTGTCATATTTAGTACTTACTTGCATTGCATTTCAACCCGCAAGGTTTCGGGTCAATACGCGGTCATTTTGTGAAAGTCAGAGTTTATATACAGTTCATCACCGGAGTTCGCAAAAGGGGTTGCGATCATTGTGTCTTACTGACAATAACGTAGTGACTGTAATGCATTGCATTCCAATCCGCAAGGTATCAAGGTCAGTTTGCGGTCAGTTGCAGAAATCTTTATATAAACGCCGTCTCGTAAACTTTGTGCACTTGAAGTCTGTTTTGATCAGAAAGATACTAAATAAAGATATTCGGCGATATTATTGTGGTATGTCAATCATCGATTTTTAATATGGTTTCAAAATTTGCATGATAAGGACCAATTTTGATAAAATTAATTAGAAATATTTATCCATTTAGACCAGTTTATTAAGCATGACCACAATAATTCGCTATACTATAATTATGCAATTAAATAAGATTCGAATATTGCCGGCTGACCTATATGCACTCGTTTAATTTCATGTTTCTTGTGTTTTTCTATTCTGTAAATATAGATATCTGAGTAATAATATCACATAAAGCAAAATAAGCCACGAAATCTGGCGCAACACCCCGTAATTGATTTGCTTATGATGTAGCTAACAACTGCGCAGAAAAAAGGCATCCGCTACTTTTTATCTCATAGAGATAACTTTTGATCGTTCATAAACATCGACCACAATCAACGCCGTATATCTTTTTTAAAGATATTTCTTGTTTAAAAAGTATTCATCCATATACATTTCTTACATGGCATGGTGTTTATAGAAATGAAAGTCTAAAAATAGCCTCAGTTGCTATGTACAAGTGCATCTATTTACAAATATGAAATTTTCAGTTGAAATGCTCTGTTTTTTCATGCGCAGTTTACAAGAACTAAATGTTAGGACCATAATGACACAAATGATATGACAACATAACATAATATGCATTGTATCTTATGTTCCAACAAAAACCCTCACATTGTGTAATTAGATAACAATATGTTCACATAAATTATTTGTATCTTTAACTACCTACTTAATGTTGTATTGTAACATCACACACTACTATGTTCGTATGCTAAACAACACATTGTCATTGAAATACTACTCAGTAGTTACAACAACTAATACATACATGTTCACACTATTCCACTCTGAACACCAGGATGTTGTCGTCCCAGAACTGTCCCACAATGATGGATGATGTGGTGCTGCAGTAGCAGACTGACTGTGGGTTCCACACTTCATCCTGAGTAGCCAGCGTAGCCAGCTTACTCTCTCCCTCCCAGCCCACCTGTAGTACAGTGTAGGGCATGTATCCACAGACCAGCACCTGGCCTGCAGGGGTCACATGTAGACCAGATGGGCCATCTAGTGCTGGGTCTGTGTATGTAGCCAGGAGTGTGCCATCCCTGGCCAGGGTGAGAAGCTTGTTCTGAGGCCAGCTGGTGATGTACAGCCTGTCTCCTGTGGGACTCACAGCACACTTGTCTACTGCAAAACAGAGTAACATCAAGATATTGAATTACTGTCAATGTTAAATAATTTTATTAAACATACTGCAGTGATATTGTATTACGCATGTGTTGCTATAAAGAGGCCTTTACACATCTAAAATATATGCATACATTTCAATGATTCAATAGTTAAGCGTGACAATAAACTTCAGTAGCAGAGCTATTTAGTTAATGTTTGACATGTTGAAATGCGACTAGTGAGTAAGATATGAATTGAAGTAAAACAATTACACAGATGGAAAGAATTACACATACTGAAACAATTGCACAGTTCTATCAACAGGTAAACATATTGTACATGTACAATCATTTAACAACCACAAAATTAAGACAGGGTCAGAAAGTGTCTCTCTCCCAGGAACACAGTTTCTATTTATAGACATGCCATGTAGTGACAGTCAAAATACTTCATTACTCATGTTTATAAATCAATATTTCTGAATCTTTTTTTGGCTACTGTTGCATTCAATGGGCACATATGAATTATAGAACAAATAGTTTATAAAACATCAGTGGGTTTTCTGCTATTACATCTGAATTTTATTTTATTATCATCTCACAAAGTATATAACTATAATTTATATGATTTTTTTTTCAAAATAACAAGATAAAGGCCTAATGGGTCAATATTTGTTGATTAAAAAAATAAATACCAATTCGGTTAATTTAGTGGATAAAAATTCCCAAATTTGTCATTGTATGGATTTAAAATAACACAATTTGACTAGACTCCTTTTCCCACAATGGCAAAAAAAATCCCTGTACATAATAGGAATGTTATTAGGATGAATTCACTATGATTCTTACCTGTCCAATCAGCTGATCTATCTTGGTAGAGTCTGCAGAGCTGTTTGCCATTCAGCGTATATTTGTACAGTTCTTTACCAGAGGTGACAAAAAGGTCTCCATAGTGATGGGCAATACCTGTACACCTATGTTGTAACTGAAACTTCCTGCCAGGAACAAGCTTTCCCTGGTTGACAGTGATAAACTGGACCTCATGTTTGTTGAAAGTATCCACAGCCACTGCAACCTCACTGGGTGTGATCAAACAAATGTCAACTGGCCTAGCATTAACATCCCAGTGACTCACCACCTTGTACTGCTGGTTCAGCAGCTTGAACCTCTCATTCTGCCAGTCTGCGATCAGCACCTGCCCATCAGTCAGAACACATATGCCTGTGATCCAACATTCATCTGAATCAAATAGTATTCTCACATTGTGCTTAGTAATACTCTGGACATTCAACGCCTTGCCTGACTTTCCTAGCAGAGTCAGTGCCTGCTGTATTATATGCTTACATTTTATGCTGGCTATAAGGCAGAGCTGCTTATGATCTCCAATTTTCTGAACAATTTCATGGAATTGTGACAAGTCATTGTGAAGACTGATGCATTTATGAATAGAACTTGTAACTGACCCTTTAATGCTTATAACTTCATCTTTCATCTTGTTAAGTTCCTTCGCAGTAATATTATCGAATTCATTCACGATAGAGAGAACACTCCTACACATCTCTTCTTTTAAATATTGCTCACTTTTTCCTGATGTACCCACAGAACTATTACCACACTCATCAATATTAGTATTTAAATTGCCACGCATTTGTTCTATCATGAGTGCCCCATGTTCCTTGTATGTTCCCTGCAATGACTTAACGCTGGCCTCCTGACTGACCTGAAGGTTTTTGATTTCTCCCAGGACAGTTTCCAGCTCCACTGACAGCCCCTCTAGGCCTGAGGGCTGCGTGTTGGTCAGCTCCGAAATCTGGGTCACTCTACTGCACTGGCTGAAATAAACAATCAATACATGTACATACCAAGGAATAGTCAGTGATATTATGTAATGCTTCAAACAAGTATACATTGTCAAATAAAAACAAACAAGGAAAATATATGAAAGCTTTTTTCTAAGGCTGGAGGTATATAGATTTGCCCTTTTCCCTTAGTTCTTCCATCTTCGTGACTTTTCTGTTACATATAACTTATATAACACCTATTCCTACAACTTTACCAGAACAGTAAACAGGCATGTGAGTTTGCGCACCTCTATATTTTGGTTCTGTTTTTTTTCAACATAATTTATACAAAACTTACATTTTAAAATATGTGTCGACTGAAACTTTCCATAAATTATTACCATTGTGTTGATATATTTTGCACACCTGCATAATTATTTTGATATGTTTCTTTTCAACATGCCCAGAGTTATGACCCCTTTTTAGCAAAGAAATCAAATTTTTTAATTGTGTTGTGAGAAACTCAAAGAGTAAAGCTGATAGTGAGATGAAATTTTATAAAAAATATTAAACACCATGTGAAATACCGCAGCTTGATATTTTTATTAAATTTTGTTTAACATATGGAGAGTAATGGCCCTATAGGCAAAATATTTTATTTTGTTAATTGTGAGAAGCGTAACTCAAAAAGGATTTTTGATAGGATAGATTGATTACATTCAGGAACATATTTATCATCAGGTAAACTCATACAACTCCATATTTTTGTTAATAATTGTTGAACATTAAGGTAGGAGTGAAACAAATTGGATTGTAGAGGTATCCATGTACTAAGAACAAATTTCTAGTTGCTTATATTGTTTTTACAGCTAGTATTGTTAACGTTGAACAAGCGAGAAAAGATCATTAATGCTCCCCCACCCCACAAAAAACAGGCATGACTTATTATTAAAGTCTATTCCCAATATTTTTAAATAATTACAACTCCTGTTACATTCATATGAATGCTGCATTGATTATGATTGGATAATTTGTTCATGTGACCGTTTTTTCATTTTCCGATGAACCCACATCGTATTCAAATTAAAACATGAATCTCATAGCGCTACTTTTTGATCATAAACAAGTTGCCGAATTGACGTAATGTTTTGCGCGAAACTTAGGCCAGAGTTTTTTAATAAAATGATTTTCGGACCCGCCGACTCTTATTTTTGACGAAACCAAAAAAAAAAAAAAAATCGTATAATTTCAATCTCGGATTTTTTTCGGGTGCCAAAAGCCAGGTTTTAGACACAAAACGCGTGTCGGGTTTTAGAGAAGTAATTTATTTAAAACATTTACCGATATCGCATTTAATTGTATCATAAGCGCTTTTGTAACATCGATCATTTTTACTGAAAACATGCAAAATGGTGGCGAGACCACAATGACTTTATACTGGTTTGGACTTATTATTTACCAGGATGCTACAACAACAAAACAATTTATCAAAGCCACTAGTGGCCAAACAATTGGCGATGTTGTGCGCAAACATGTTGTTAACGAACTCGACGAAATCGCTTCACCTGAAGCGTCTAAGTCAATGATTGACACAGATAAGTTAAGTGTGACCCAACTATGCCAGTGAATGTTTTGGTCGAGAGCGACTTAAAATGCATACATGCTATTTTAAAGTACCAAACCCCACAGGATCGTAGTATTATAAAAGAAAATGCATTTGATGTCCTAATGGCGATGAGGAGGAATTACTGCTACCTTCCATCTGCCAGGTAAACCATATGTAAAGTATTTAAGAAAATTTTACAATTTAATATATGCAATATATTCATTATTTGGCAAACCTGTCATTGCAATTAGCAGGCTGACCAAAAATAATGATTTTATTTATTTATTATATTAACCCTTTCAGTGTGAGAAAAGAATTTTGAAGGCCTTTGCAAACAGTTTGGATCCAGATGAGACGCCACAGAACGTGGCGTCTCATCAGGATCCAAACTGTTTGCTATTCTGATAGTATTCTTTGAAAAAAAATCAAAGAAAATGCTATTAAATTGTAGCAATTCAGCAGACGCCATTTTAGCAGACCACAAATTTCCAAGCATGCAAAGGGTTAATTTCTTTATAATTGATAAAATACAAATCTGTTTTGATTGTCTTGGCAAGGTGGTATATTTGACTTTTATAGTGACTTTTAAAAGATCTGTTCTTCATCAAAATGTAACATTGAAGGACATACTGTAGCCACTTTTTTCAAGGTGCAATGTATTAAATTGAACTCATATGTCATAACCATGAAGTGTAGATTTGCCGTACACTTTCCATCACGAGTGAACTATCTATCTATTTATACTGTCAATCAACCTTTCAAGCATTATAGGCAGATATGGACATTATCGAGTCCGTTTCTTGGGAAGAACCAGTACTTGGTGTCTATGGAGGAGATAATGAGAACGCTCCCCGATTTAATAAATCCACAGGGTTCGACATTAACTTTTTTTACAGCCAGACCATCGGACCAGCTCCTTTAAAATGTACTAGCCCGAATATGATGTCTACTAGACCATAAATGACATAACAAATAAACACAATTGTGTCGTGTAACTGTTTAATCAATTATTTATCAGTAAATAATTAGTGAACACAAGAAAGTCATTTTGATGCAAAGAGTAAAAAATTAAATAAAACTATTTAACAACATAAATTGTTTGTTATCATTTCACTGTTTATCACCAGTTAAATAAATGATGTCTGTACAGCAGGTGACATTTATTCAAGGTCACCAAATTCTGGCCTCCTTGACCGCTGTGCTCCATGCAACCACAGCTCCAAGGCCCTTTTTCCAGCATAATCTATGTCAGTTTTACCGTCGGATTCTTCTTTATTAACTTATTTGTCGGATGAAAATCCAATCTTGAACAAAGCCATTCTTTAAATAACATTCTCTCGTTTGCTACGCCAAAATGTTTACATTGATGATACCGATTGTCAATAGAAGTCGTAAAAACATGATGTAAAGTTCTAAGACACTTCAGAAAATCATTAATATTCATGACAACTTGACCAATGGAAACAAGCAATTTCTGCGGGAAGCTCTCCTTCGCGTCTAAAAATAGCGATGAATCATGTGAATTCTCCGCGTTTATTTATATACGCTAGTTTTGTTCTGATGTAAATAACGGATACGAGAGTTATTTTACACATTAAGAGAAAAAGGTTTTCGGTTAGTTATAGTGATATGAATCAGTATAGATTTTGTATGTACGACCAGTCGGACAAGCTAGCCCACAGTTTTACTAGCCCGACCACCGATCTTACTCGACAATGTCTGTCGGACGTGCCTTAGTGTCGAACCCTGATCCAGATATTCTTGTTCAGTTATAATGTAAATATTCAGGGGTGTGATTGAGGCAAAGTCAGAGGGGAGGAAAATTCTGTTTACTGATTTTGACTACGCGAATGGCGCGCATAACGCAATGACAAACATAAAAACAGACATTAAAATAAACAACTTTTTGTATTCATAACAATATTTCTTTATAAAAACCTGTTAAACTTCACATTAATCATACAGAGGATGCAAAGTAAACAGTGAAGCAAGTATTTATTGTGATCAATAGCAGCAGTTTTTCAATGTATTGAATGACAGTTAATAGACTAGATATAAACAATCACATTTGAGTGTTCTTCTAGTGTTAATGATGTATTAACTGAGTTAAATTAATATATTTAATTTGTTTACCTTTCAATATCGTGCATTTCACATCTTCACTCAGTTCAAAGCTATTTCAGTTAACTGAACAGCGTGACAAACATAATAAAGCAGAATATGCATATGAATCTGATTATACACAGACCCACAGACATATAAAAATCAAATCATGTTTGTCTATTTCCATGTTCGAACGATACTCTCTAAATTGTTTTACTTCTCGAGTAGACTACATTCCAATTTGCAAACACTGGTTTCCGTGACACAAATTCAGTGGGCACATTTCTTAAAAAAATATGTGTTGCTTGTATCTAAAACGTAGTCTTTTTTTTGACAAACACATTTCATTATTCCTATCAGACTAGGTGATGTCAGTCCTTTATTCGATTGCTATTTGTTATTTCAATAATCTTAATTTTCTCTTCACAATGGCGCCATTTGCAAACAAATCACAGAGCGCATTTTAAGAACACGATTTTAATTGGAAGATTGGGAAACGACAGCCAATTATATGGCTCGTTTTTAAAATGCTTTGGTAGAATCTACCAGTGTAAAATGCGGAGAGATTTCGCGGGCCGCGGATATTTCGGGTCGCTTGTGAAATACGTTCGCGGAATCGGTGGTAGCCCCTCTCCCCCACATTTTTTAAAACGAATTTACGCAAATCTCAGAAGTGACATACGGGACAACCCGATCCGCGCAAATCACACCCCTGATATTTACTGCAGATTAAGAGCTCGTTACAGAGACATATACTGTGTACTCTATAATGCGTTTTCAATATATTGTTTCTTTGCATATGTGTGCAAAATTTCCCCCATTGGCCTATTAAAATTGATTTGTACTTGTGTCATGATCATGACTATGTTAACCATTGTTTGGTTATAACATTGTAAGATGATGATAATAATAATTCCATGCTATGCTGTGTGCATGTTTTCTGCGTATCTTTATAAGTTGATAGTATTCATTATAATTTAGTTTCATACTGCATATATTGTAAAAAAAATGTGTTATTCTATCTCTACATAATTCCTCTTTGCTATAAGATTGTAGTGGGAAACTTGTACAGCTTTGTGTTTTACAATTTTAAATAACCATCACAAGCTTAATCTTGTTAATTTTGTAACTAATAGATTTTGGTTTGTATTTTCTTTTAATACTCAAGCCACACTTGGCGTGTTTCATTTTTGAATTACATATAAAAGATGTTGTTTTAATAGAGGAATATTAAAGTGCCTAGGCAGTGACATAGGGGATTGGATGACAGATTAAGATTTTTTAATTTGAAGATTGACTTTGCTAGAGTTTTTTTTAATACAGATGTTCATTTTGTCTTAAAAGGAATTGCTTGCAAAAGACATATTTGCGTGTTTGTGCATTTTCATTTGTAACAGAAACTGTTTCGATTAAAAGAAAATAATGCAACTATAATTATATTTGTATGAAATGCAGGTCTGTTAATAAATGTGTTTATTGCTAAATATTTGTATGAGAATGTTTAGAACATAATAAAATTCATTGACATTTATTATTTTGGTCATGAAATATACAAAGAACTTCATACCATAACAATTTTAGCATGGTGCATTTTTGGTCACCATCTTTTTTTTTTCTTTTTTTTCCCCGTCCTCCTACTAGACACTTTTTGGAAAAAAATCTGAAAATCATTTTATTAAAAAAACTCTGGCCTTAATGATGTTGCTTTTTATTGGTCAATAACGAATGACGTTATATTTTTTGCGCGAACTTCAACGATTTTCCCGGTTGATGGAGATGAAACCGAAACTGAAAATAGATTCATACGCTAGGTTAAAAAGGACTTGTATGGCCCTTGCCACGATAGAATTGTTGTTATTATAAGAATTGAATAGCATTTTTCTGCATTTTATCGGGGTATGAACTATTAGGAAAATACGCCTTATTAATAATAAACGCCATCAAAGTTTATGCAAATTAGGCGTAATTTTCCCGACAGTTCATACACAGATGAAATGCAGAAAAATGCTATTCAATTCTTAAATAAGCCAGCGATGAAAATCAATATATTGTTCAATAAACTGACTGGAACTGATTTTTGCAAACACATGCTTTAAGTGTATTAAAATTTAATTATTAAATGCATTTACTGATGGCATTACTGTAATCTGTACAATGTCCAATGTCCTACAGTGTTATATTATAATTAATAATCTACTTCAAAGATTGTTATAATGGGTATTACAGGTTCTAAAACTGACTTCTAAACATTTATAATTTCATGTTATAAGCTTCTGTGACCTTTTACCTATTGACCTCAAAACAGATTGACCTCTTAATCTTCCTAGATGTAAACATAAAGCATTTTGCATGCCTGTAGGTCAAAGCATTCTCTAGATATCCTGTGGAAACGATTGGTCTACTGACCAACCGACAAACAGACCAAAGGACAGATGCAAATCAAAATAACTCCGCATCTTAGAAGAGGTCCTTGATTTCTTAATAGTCTCAGTATGAACAATCTAGCCTGTGATGAGCGGCTTATAACATGCCACCTGGTCTACTGCATGTATCACCAAATATGTTTTGTCGTTATTTAACCTTTTGCGATTATTTTGCTTTTGTTGTTGTCACATGATCTATTTGTGGAAAAGAAGACGCCATTGTTTCATGTTTTAAAGAAGGATCCAAGACATTGGCCTATTGTTTATTTATATGCGATATTGAAATTTCATACTTTAGCAAGCCTAGAGCCAATGATTTTTAAAAATTGGGAATATATGAATAATATTTTGCAATTTACTTTATACTTAACGAAATAAGAAAAATGACAACTTTAAAAAAACAAGAGCACCGTCTTGCGGGTGCAGACCGCTCATCTATTTTCTTTTTAAAGGTGAAGGGACTCTCAATTTCAATCACAAAGGAGGGAGGGGTGGAGTGAAGATGGGTGTAAAGTGTGGGGTGTGGACATTTATTACATTATCTTCCAAAAATGCGAAAAAAAATGCAAATTTTTTTTTTTTTAAATTCCCTTATGATAGCATGAAAGTATTTTAAGTTTGAAAGCAATAGCCTTGATACTTTAGAAGTAAAGTGGATCGAAACACAAAATTTAACCATATATTCAAAGTTACTAAGTCAAAAAAGGGCCATAATTCCGTAAAAATGACAACCAGAGTTATGCAACTTGTCCCTTTACTGTACCCTTATGATAAGTTTGCGAGTGTTCCAAGTATGACAGCAATATCTATGATACTTTAGGGGTAAAGTGGACCAAAACACAAAACTTCACCAAATTTTCAATTTTCTAAGTATAAAGGGCCCATAATTCTGCCCAAATGCCAGTCAGAGATACATAACTTTGCCTGCACAGTCCCCTTAACTTAGTTAATAAGTGTTGCAAGTATGAAAGCAATAGCTTTGATACTGTAGGAATAAAGTGGATCTAAACACAAAACTTAACAAAATTTTCAATTTTCTAAGTATAAAAAGGGCACATAATTCTGTCAAAATGCCAGTCAGATTTACATAACTTTGCCTGCACAGTCCCCTCATGATAGTTAGTAAGTGTTGCAAGTATGAAAGCAATAGCTTTGATACTTAAGGAATAAAATGGACCTAAACACAAAACTCAACCAAAATTTTCAATTTTCTAAGTATAAAAAGGGCACATAATTCTGTCAAAATGCACGCCAGAGTTATCTAACGTTGCCTGCCCAGTCCCCCCATGATAGTAAGTAAGTGTACCAAGTTTGAATGCCATAGCATTGATACTTTCTGAGAAAAGTGGACCCAAACGCAAAACTTAACCGGACGCCGACGCCAACGCCAAGGTGATGACAATAGCTCATAATTTTTTTTCAAAAAATAGATGAGCTAAAAATGGTTGAAAATATCTTCTCATTATTTGCAAAGAAAATGGGTTCAATGGTAGAAAGGCAACAGTCAATCGCTGTTCAAGAGCTGTTTTCACATTTACAAGAGGGCCATGATGGCCCTGAATCACTCACCTGACCCATTAAGATCAGATGAAAACTATGACCTCTATTGTCTACACAAGTTTGTCTATGATTTGACCTAGTTTCTGACCCCAGATGACCCAAATACAATCTCAATCCAGATTTCATCAAGATAAACATTCTGACAAAATTTCATACAGATTGGATGAAAACTGTGACCTCTATTGTCTACAAAAGTTTTAGTTTTATTTGATCTAGTGACCTAGTTTTTGACCCCAGATGACCCAAATACAATCCAAACCCAAATTTCATCCAGATAAACATTCTGACCAAATTTCATAAAGATTGGATGAAAACTGTGACCTCTACTGTCTACACAAAACAAATTGTTGACGGCCGGACGCCGGACATCACTCTATCACATAAGCGCACCGTGTCACTTCGTGACAGGTGAGCTAAAAAGGTTAATTTCCCAATTTTAATGAATTCCAAGACACAAAACACGTCCATGATTGTATTACACACATTTTTACATTTAAGTGTACTTACATGTTAATATTGAACATGGCAGGGGTCTTGAATGCAATATTTGGGGCCGATATTCGGCCCCATTCCCCGTCAAAAAGTATATATTTTTTCCCCCATTTCAGACAAAAATTCCCCCTTGGATAAGAAAAAAATCTTAGTGCTTTGTAACCTTTTCGCGCACCTGCTTAAGCTGGTACCGGTTTCTGATTCAATAACAACACATGGTTTAAAATACATCATAAACGAAAATAGCTGAAAGGCCAGTGATTATTCGGGAACAAAAGCTTATATTTGGATACATTTGCAGTGATAATTTTTCATTTTTAACCAATGAATTTTTAAAGTGCACATGTGCTGAAACAATGAGCTATCTCCAAAAACAATGAGCTTTTTTGGTTTTTTAATTATTAATAAAAAAACTTGAAACATGAATGAATTTTTTATTGATTCATAAGCATTTTAATTATCAAAATAACTGCTATAACTAACGAGAGCGCCGATGGCGTTAAAAGCATAGGTGAAAGATACAGGGAAGAATGGCGTCACGTGGTATAATGTAGTTCGATATCGCCATCCGCGAATTTCTCAAATCAATAATTTCAAACAATTACCGACTATTTAAATAGATAATCTTTCCATTTACATCAGTGTTTGAAACGCTTATGAAAAATAATTACCCAAGCCTTTCAAAATTTAAGCACGGACAGATCTGTATCTTTTCACAAATGAAAATAGACGCTACCCTATTCGTCTGCGTCAAGAATTTGTCGTAAAACTTGTGGTAAGCGTTAGATGCAGACGTGCACAACAGAAATCTGAATATAGCGTGTTACAGCATGTTTGATTTTAATTTTATTCAGATGAAATGTCAATTCCAAATCATTCACGAGCTACCCTGGTACTTGAGAAGAAATTCACTACGAAACTTTAAATTGAAATTAAAAGATCCCAATGTTGTCTGCGCTACAAAGATTTTGTGTCAAAAATAAATACACCCACGCCAATTTTCGCGCGCTTTTTATGGTTTAGAACAAAGATAATGAAAATATCATGGACATATATACATGTATTTATTTGTGGCTACAATATGTAACAGAACATGAACTCTACAGAACGCCCACACTAGGCGTCAGGTGATTTACGAATGTTATAATACACCTGTTCTGATTGGGCGCTTATTTCATCAAATCTTTAAATAGAAACATATGCAGAAATTCATTTGATAGTTTACAGATATGGCGAACGTTTGTGATTTTTGCATTTCTATCACACTTTTATCGTCAACATTGACCAGACTTTGCATGAAATTGGAAATCTCGGGATTATCGGGTAATGGACAGAGACGGGAATTTTTGCATGTATGCGGTAATCGATTGTGATTGTTCGTAATCGTTGTTAATTTTTTAGACACCAAACGACACCTATAACATTCATACGCACGGTAGATTCTTTCTGCAAATTGGTACCGACCTATGTTAATGTTCAATAATTTATTTCTAGCGAACACGATGAACACTGCAGTAGATATTATGGGTCCGCAGTGAATATTTTATCTGAACACCCATCGCGGGGGTCGTTTGGTAAGCGAACACCGTAAAATGAACACTGCAACGAGTGGCGTTTGTCAAAGTACACGTTGCCTGTACTGTACAAGTAATGGTGATCTAATAATGGAGAAAGCATTAACTGGATGTCACAAACATTTGGTAAGGTTAGTTAAACCAGATAACAACAAGGACAATTCGGATTATTTAAGTTAAACTTATACTACTGGTAAGGCATTCTTAAACTGATATATTTCGGACATGTATAATAATCGGATAAACAGTAATAGATATACTAGATGTTCCATGCATTTAGATGTGTTTTTTGTACAAAAGCTATCATAGGGATGATGATAATATAATGAGGATAAATATGTGATGGAACGTTGCTACCGGTACATATCTTAAATTACTTAAATGTGTTAAAGACTTAAATGTGTTATGAAGAAATAGATTTAATGAGCATTTATTGTTTTTACATAGTATAGTGATAGAAATAATAAAAATTTGTAAAATGAACTTGTTTTGTTTTTTAAATCTTAAATCCTTATCTTTGTGTACCAATTCATTAAAATATGTTGTGTTATTTATCATGGTATTTTTATTTAATAAAGCAGTATAACTTTTTACAGTGATTTTTTTTGCTTTTTTTTCTTACAGCCTGTGCCTTTTGGATTGGGAAAATTAGCGCGATAAACCATGAAATTGGGAAAAATAGTGCGATAAACCATGAAATTGGAAAACATTATAAATATGATTATAAGAACAGAATTAAAATTATTAAAGTATGTTTGACAGCATTTTTATATTATAAAGTACTAATTTAATGTGTTCTTACAATGAAGACAATGTTAAGTTAGTATCCTTCCACATTCATATTGAACTTGCAATAATCTATATAGATTCTTAAATATACCATTTAATCATAACCTCTTTAACAGTAAGAATTTAATTCAGTATTCTTTTAAATTAAATATCATATGGTGAAAACATTAACACATATTAATAAAAAAACGCTTTTGTGGTCTTGCTATGTTAATGATGTATTATATGGAGTTAAAATAATTTATTTCATTTCTTTACCTTTCAACCTCTTGCACTTCAATGCTATTTCAGTAAACTGTAAAGCGTGACAAACATAATAAAGCAGAATATGCATATGAATCTGATTTTACACAGATCCACTAACATATAAATCATATCATGTTTGTCTCTTTCCATTTTCGAACGATACTCATCTTAAATGCATTAACTTTGTGAGTAACGGTAGACTAACTCCAATTTCCCAACACTGATTTCCGTGATGCACATTCACTGTGAAGATGTGTAATGAATATTTGTTGTTTTTATCTCAAACGTTATATTTTGCGTTAATTGACACACGCATTAAATTATTCCGTAATAACCATATGATATCCGTTGTTAATTTTAATGTTATTTATCATTTTCGCCGCGCACCGCAAATTTCTCGTCTGCTTGCCGCCATCTTGGGCGTGTGTAAACACAGGCGTTTACAATCGGGATACATCGACTATTGTCGGTATCCTCCGTAATATAGAGAGATGTGGATAGCAATGTAAAATCGTATTCGGCTAAATTCGCAAAAAATACGTAAGTCAGTTGTTGTTCGGCGACGATTCGGCAACTCGATCGGCACTCATTCGAAATTATTGCTAAATTACATTGTAATCTTATTGGCTTTATTGGGAAAATTTTGTCTTTTTTTGGGAAATTTTAATCAAACTTTTGGGAAAAAAACGTCATTTTTTGCAATTGGGAAGCAGCCGAATATCGGCTGTAATTTCTGGCAAAAAAAAACACTGTTTTAAGATATTGTGTTACTCTTAGAGCATATTTTTATTTAAACAAGAGTTCCGCGGTCGGAGATGACTGCATTAAAGCCGGATTTTTGATTTAAATGACAGGAAAGTACCTTTCGTGTTTTTGTCCATGCAATACTTAAATTACTGAAATATTGTTCAAAGGTCAAAATGAAAAGTAAGTACTTTTCAAGGCATGAGCAAACCTTGTGTTATGTTTTGAATGCATGCATATACATGAACAACAATAACATTTAAGGTCACAAATATGAACTTGAATTGACAATTAGGAAACCTTTACGTCAAGTTTGAGATTCTAGGTCCAAGCATACCAAAGTTACAACAATTTTAACATTTTAACATTTAAGTTCACAGTGACCTTGACCTTCAAATGAATGACATTGAAATGAATGACCTTGAAATGACCAGTGGTCATCTAAGTGTGCTTGCAAACCTTTACGTCAAGTTTGAGATTCTAGGTCCAAGCATACCAAAGTTATAACAATTTTAACATTTTAACATTGAAGGTCACAGTGACCTTGACCTTCAAATGAATGACATTGAAATGAGCAGTGGTGATCTTCTAGTACTGGCCAACCTTTATGTCAAGTTTGAAGACTCTAGGTCCAAGCATACCAAAGTTATAACATGGAATAAGAACTTTAACATTTTTACCTACCAAAGTTATAAGAACTTTAACATTTTTACATTCAAGGTCACAGTGACCTTGACCTTAGAATGAATGACCTTGAAATGACCTTGAAATGACCAGTGGTCATCTAAGTGTGCTTGCAAACCTTCATGTCAAGTTTGAAGACTCTATGTCCAAGCATACCAAAGTTATAACAATTTTAACATTTTAACATTTAAGGTCACAGTGACCTTGACCTTCAAATGAATGACATTGAAATGACCAGTGGTCATCTTCTAGTACTGGCCAATCTTTATTTCAAGTTTGAAGACTCTAGGTACAAGCATACCAAAGTTATAACATGAAATAAGAACTTTAACATTTTTACATTCAAGGTCACAGTGACCTTGACCTTCAAATGAATGACCTTGAAATGTCCAGTGGTTACTTACTAGTTCTGGCCAACCTTCATGTCAAGTTTCAAGACTCTAGGTCCAAGCATACCAAAGTTATAACAACTTTAACATTTTTATATTGAAGGTCACAGTGACCTTCACCTTCAAATGAATGACCTTGAAATGACCAGTGGTCATCTGTTAATCCTGGCCAACCTTCATGTCAAGTTTGAAGACTCTAGGTCCAAGCATACCAAAGTTATACCATGAAATAAGAACTTTAACATTTTTACATTCAAGGTCACAGTGACCTTGACCTTCAAATGAATGACCTTGAAATGACCAGTGGTTACTAACTAGTTATGGCCAACCTTCATGTCAAGTTTCAAGACTCTAGGTCCAAGCATACCAAAGTTATAACAACTTTAACATTTTTTATATTGAAGGTCACAGTGACCTTGACCTTCAAATGAATGACCTTGAAATGACCAGTGGTCATCTGTTAATCCTGGCCAACCTTCATGTCAAGTTTGAAGACTCTAGGTCCAAGCATACCAAAGTTATACCATGAAATAAGAACTTTAACATTTTCGAGCACGCCGCCACCCCGCCCGCCCGCCCGACAACATCAATCTATAAGCCGAGATTTTTTCGAAAAAAATCCGGCTAAAAAATGAATAATTCAGACAAAAACACAATAAACGCGCTTCAAAATTGACCCCAATTTCAGTCCAGGGGTCATTGACTCCTGGTTTTTAAAATCTATTGAAATCCCTGATGATCGGTCCTCGCAGTGATTTTTTACAATTTTTCTCGTCTGAGTCCTGGCACTCCATAACCAAAAAATTTACGAGTCCCTGAATCGAAATAACGAGTCAGGGGTTTTCCTCGCTTCATTGGAAAGAGGCCCTAGCCTATGGATTTTGGGAAGAATTCTCGCTAAAATTACTGCTTTGGGAAATGAAAATGCTTGTGTAAGTAAGGCTCTTTGGAAAAACTGCATGATTTTAATAAATTTTCAATTGGGAAGGGGCCTTTAATAGGCTCATGATATAAAAGGCTGAAAACCCCTGCGACTGCGAGTCGCAGTATTAAACTTTATTATTTTTTTATGAAAATTCTATGCATTTTTGGGACTCACATAACTCAAAACTTTGCATCCCCAGATATTTTTATGAGTCCAGGACGCAGGACTCATGGTTAAAAAAAATTCACTGTCCTCGATGCTCTCAAATTCCGTCACCTGATTCACACATGTTCAATGGGAATTCCCCCATCCCACAATTCAATTTGTATATGCACTCGTGTAAAATGGCGGACATTTGAGTTTATGAAATTCTTTGACACATTCATCGTCAATATTGGCTGTATTTTGGTATTGAAAATATAAATCGTAATAATACTGGATTATCCGGTAATGGATAGAGTTGGAACATGCAAAGATCTATCAACACTATTATAGTATATGTTTATTTATAGATTTAAGGAACATGTTTGTATCCATAGAAATCACAATCGGTAGGGTCTATTAAAATTATGAAATAAAAGTGGGATTTCAAAATTTATGTTTGGGACGTCCAAAATTTATGGTTTGGAAGTCAGGACTTCCAACTTTAAAAAGCTAGCGAAAGCGCTGTTTATTATTAATAACTAACGGAATATAAATGTGTGAGATACCTGTGAATTGTTCCAACACATGCAGAGCAGCACAGCTGACTGTGGTCATGGCAAAACTGCGTCAGTGTTTCATCCTCATGCACCTCACACTTCCTGAGAAAATCTTCCACCGCCTTAGAAACTGGCCATTTCTTAATATCCTCCCTTCCACATGTCATATGTTTTGTAAAAAACTGACTATGCAGGATAACACATTTTTTACAATAAAACCTTAAACATTTTTCACAATAAATGTCTGCAGATTCCGTAAGATTCTGCTCTAAACAACGTGTGCAAGAAAAGTCTTCAACCATACGCAAACGTTTTGGAACCGAAGACAATGAACCTGTTGCCATTTTGTTACTGTTTATAATGTTAAAACCTTTTTGTTCAAATCGTTCAAGTATATTTCTTGTGAAATATGAAAGAAATAAAGCTAGTTCCAAAAGTTTATCAACCTTAAAGTTAAAAGTAACACTGAAACACAGATAAATTCAAACACAAGATGTGCGATAAAACTTTTCAACCATAGGCCAACGTTTCAAAACATTAGAAGTACATGTAGTTGAAGTATAATTCTGTTAAAATAGTCTATAATACTGTAACCCGGATGGTTACGGCTGTGTTGTATCCCAATAAACAAGAAATCATAAATAAGATAGTTCACAGTTCACTTCTTTTAATAATGTAGGAATGCTTTTCAGTCCTTTATGAAATACATGCAGACGAAAATTCAAATAGCAGTTAATCCTACAGTATAACTCAGGATCTGAAATATATAAAACAATAAAATGCTTAACAATAAAACAATAGTTCTGTTCTAGTGGCTTTAACATTTATTTTATATGACTCAACTACTCATACAGGGGTTTTTTTTACTAAGAAAGTGACGCCGATATTCGGCGTCTTCCCCAACCAGAATTTTTCCCCTAAAAAATACCTTTTCCCCTCCAAAAATAGTTTTTCACCAAAATATAATATTTTACCCTCAAAGAAATGTTCTTTTTGTTTTAGGAAGTCGACACTTATCCAATTTGTACCATGTACAACGATCTCGCTCTCTCTCCCGACGAACGCTCAAATCTGGGAATCCCAGTGATTCTATATATAGCTCTTAAATTACGTCATGGAAACCGGGCAACTTATCGTATTAATCATGTGACTATTTTACTGGATTCCGGTCTTGCGCGAGAAGGGTGTTTCGTCAATTAATTACCGGAAACCAGTCGAATTTTCATCCGGGTTATGTGAAAGCCAAGATATAAACGTTAAAACAGAAAAAAAGTCTCACAATTGGCGTTCATACACGAACAAAATAAAACGTTCGGACTCGGAAAATATTAATTGCATTGACACATTTTTTAAGAATGAATCATCAAAAACCGTTGAAACCCAGCAGGATTCGGAGGTACATGTAATCAACATCGATTAATACTGTCGGATTATTGTGAAAGTGAAAGTAGACAATCGGCAGCAGCCGCACCTTTCCCTTCCAATACTGTAACAGATCTAGATCGTCAACCCATTCATCATGAAATTGAAATCATAATATTGACATCGTTCCCCGGCCACAGTTGAAAACATTTCCCATTATTAGATCTACACCTGCAACTTTATTTAGGACTTTGACTTTAATATCATACTTGTTCATGTGTTTAAGAACAAAAAGGTCAGAGACCTGCCTCTTTTTCTAAAAAAAACAACTGAAGTCTGTAGGTGAGTTATAGACATTGAAATGAACAGTTTTTATTTTTTCCCCAAATATGTCTCTTTCGCGCTAGATTTTCCCCTTTTACCCAGCGTCCAGCGTCTTCCCCTTTTTCTTAAAAAAACCCCTGTCATAGATTTAGGTACAACAATGACAAAAATAATCATAAATACACAAACGCAGCATCAAAAACCTTAAAAACAAGGGATGTTTGTAAAACATGCATGCCCCCCATATGGGCTGTCAGTTGTAGTGGCAGCCATAGTGTGAATACGTTCTTTGGCACTGTGACCTTGACCTTTGACCTAGTGACCTGAAAATCAATAGGGGTCATCTGCAAGTCATGATCAATGTACCTATGAAGTTTCATGATCCGAGGCGTAAGCTTTCTTGCGCTATCATCCGGAAACCATTTTACTATGTCAAGTCACCGTGACCTTTTACCTAGCAGGGGTTTTTTTAGAAAAAGGGGAAGACGCTGGACGCTGGGTAAAAGGGGAAAATCGAGCGCAAAAAAGACATATTTGGGGAAAAAATAAAAACTGTTCATTTCAATGTCTATAACTCGCCTACAGACTTCAGGTTTTTAAAAACTGTTCATTTCAATGTCTATAACTCGCCTACAGACTTCAGGTTTTTTTTAAGAAAAAGAGACATGTCTCTGACCTTTTTGTTCTTAAACACATGAACAAGTATGATATTAAAGTCAAAGTCCTAAATAAAGTTGCAGGGGTAGATCTAATAATGGGAAATGTTTTCAACTGGGGCCAGGGAACGATTTCAATATTGTGATTTCAATTTCATGATGAATGGGTTGACGATCTAGATCTGCTACAGTATTGGAAGGGAAAGGTGCGGCAGCTGCCGATTGTCTACTTTCACTTTCACAATAATCCGACAGTATTAATCGATGTTGATTACATGTACCTCCGAATCCTGCTAGGTTTCAACGGTTTTTGATGATTCATTCTCAAAAAATGTTTCAACGCAATTAATATTTTCCGAGTCCGAACGTTTTATTTTGTTCGTGTATGAACGCCAATTGCGAGACTTTTTTCTGTTTTAACGTTTATACCCATCTTGGCTTTCACAGAACCCGGATGAAAACTCGACTGGTTTCCGGTAATAAATTGACAAATCACCCTTCTCGCGCAAGACCGGAATCCAGTAAAATAGTCACATGATTAATACGATTAGTTTCCCGGTTTCCATGACGTAATTTAAGAGCTATATATAGACACAAAATGACCCGATGCCAGTGCGATCATTGCCCGGTCGCCAGCCCGATGAGCGGAAAAATACATCGGCCGCTGATCGGACGGCGATCGGTCTCTATTTGTGACTGAGGTATAAGTGTCCACTTCCCAAAAGAAAGAAAAAAACATTTCTTTGAGGGTAAAATATTATATTTTGGTGAAAAATTATATTTTTGGAGGGGAAATGGTAGTTTTAGGGGAAAAATTCTTGTAGGGGAAGACGCCGATTATCGGCGTCACATTCTTAGTAAAAAAAAAACCTGCCTAGTGACCTGAAAGTCAATAGGGGTCATCTGCGAGTCATGGTCAATGTACCTCTGAAGTTTCATGATCCTAGGCGTAAGCGTTCTTGAGTTATCATCCAGAAACCATTTTTCTAAGTCGAATCACTGTTACCTTGACCTTTGACCTGAAAATCAATAGGGATCATCTGCGAGTCATGATCAATGTACCTTTGAAGTTTCATGATCCTAGGCATAAGCGTTCTTGAGTTATCATCCAGAAACCATTTCGGGTCACCGTGACCTTGACCTTTGACCTAGTGACCTGAAAATCAATAGGGGTCATCTGCGAGTCATGATAAATGTACCTATGAAGTTTCATGATCATAGGCATAAGCTTTCTTGAGTTATCATCCGCAAACCATTTTACTGTGTCAAGTCACTATGACCTTTGACCTAGTGACCTGAAAGTCAATAGGAGTCATCTGCAAGTCATGATCAATGTACAGTACAGTCAAAGTGGAACAAACGTATTTCGCGATCCGCGGCGGCAAGGCGAAACGAGTCGATGCCGCGTCAGTCGTTGAAGCTGCGTCAGTATGCGGCGGCAAGTCGCATTTCGCCGCGAAACTTCGCATCTGTCCGCCGAGGCATTCCGCGACATGATGCCGAGTCGATGCGCATCATGAAACAAAAAATCTTTTTAAAAATATTAGTTACATGACGAAGTCAACAAATTTTGAAAGAACAATTATAATAATTAAAATCATAATATATTTATTGTGCGCGGATTGTATTAGCATATACATGTAAGCATAGTTAATGTGTCTGGCCAATTAAGTTTGTTTCCCGCCCGTAGTGTATGTATTTCACACATAAAACAAGGTCACGTAATTATGTTTTCGCACATACAAGTGGTCAAAGCTCCAGCATATGGTGGATTTATAAATTAATTGCATGTTGATTCTGCTATTATATTTTAGCTGAGAAAATTAGCAGTTTGAAGCCACATCAATAATCAAGACGGTGACGACGTATTTGTTGTTTTGTTAATTATCAGCTTATTATAACTATTGTTTGAATATGTGTATATAAATACGTTTTATTTTGTTCATATTATACAGTTAATATTGCTACTAATTACCGGATAATCCCGTATATTCCAGTTTTAAAGCAAATGCTAGTAAATATTGACGATACACACACATTCTCCATATTTCCATAAGTTTCAAATACATTTTGGCATTTGTTACTATTTATAGAGATGATGAAAGCACGTCTAATTGGGGCGGGTTTTTTTCCACTGAATACGCGATTTACGCCTGACGTGATGTTCATGTATTTATACAACACAAAATACACCCAAACTTTCCAAACGACGTTCTACATGCCTGCATAATTTTCACGCGCATTTTATGAAACAAAGGATATTTTAGCACTGTTTATTTGACGCTAGAATTTGCCAAAGGACGCGTTAGCATTAAAATTTGGAAGTGTGTTCGGATTACAAATTTAATAATGATAATCGAACGAAATATAAACAGCTGCGCGTAATTAATTCTATGCTACACATACATGTATGTACATGTAGGTGGATATCTTTTCACTCGATCCGCCGCGTACGTATGCGGCGGATTTACTCTGCGAAAGTACGCGAGGTTAATACAGACTCGGCGTCATTGCCCGGATCGATGCCAAGTGCCACGGCGATAAGCCGCGTGAACTATGGTGTACGAACTGGTCCAAAACTATTCTAAACTGTCCGGGACGGTTTATAAACCGTCCGGGACGGTTTGTAAACTGTCCCGGACAGTTTACTAAACTGTCCCGGACAGTTTCTTACTTTTGAACCGCTCGTGCGTCTGTAAACCGTACCGGGCGTTTTATTTTGTGGATTACAAACCGTCCGGGACAGTTTAAGAAACTGTCCGGGACGGTTTCCTGGAAACTGTCCGGGACGGTTTCCTAAACTGTCCCGGACGGTTTACAGGCATAAATTTTAGTACGGCATAGGTTCTTAAGAGTAGTCAATCAACCAATCAACACTCGTATCACTTCGCATTTGTGTGCCATTTCGAAAGTGAGAATTTCCTTTTAAGTAACGTTCACTCGAGTGATTGTTCGATAATTTATCATTTGTAAGCGAATATGGACAGAGATCGGTTTTTAGAGACTTGTGGGGATGTGTTTAATTCCATTACAAGAATTTTAGAGACAAATAGGTCCCTTGAGGTGATTAACTCTTCACTGACAAGATTGGATGCTCTAGCTAGAAATGTGAACAGAATAACCACATCATATCCCGAGTTTACACCTACTCGACAGTTTCAGGGCAGCGACTGTAAAAGAAGAAATTCGTTACCAATGTCAGAAATACTTTGTGGGCAAATACATTTATTTCGAGTACTTAAAATATTCCTATTTAACTCTGGCGTTTTTGGCAGCAATGATTGATTGAATATTTTTAAAATCATGTTTTGTCCGAGAAAAATAGCGTCGCTCGAGATGACAACGATATTACATTACGACTTCTACAGTAAAGCATTATTGTAAGGAGTGTTCTGATTGGTTGATATAAATAATACCGTATCGGACAGTTTAAACCGTCCCGGACGGTTTATGCGCACGAACGGTCCAAAACTTTCCTAAACCGTCCCGGACAGTTTGTAAACTGTCCGGGACAGTTTAATAAACTGTCCGGGACAGTTTAGTAAACTGTCCGGGACAGTTTACAAACCGTCCCGGACGGTTTCTAAACTGTCCCGGACAGTTTAAAATAGTTTTGGACCAGTTCGTACACCATAGTGAACACACAATTCGGCCGCCGCGGACTAATAATCTGGCCGTGGCGTAGCCGCGGATTATGTTTGTGCCGCTTTGGCTGTACTGTACCTATGAAGTTTCATGATTCTAGGCGTAAGCGTTCTTGAGTTATTATCCGCAAACCATTTTTCTAAGTTATGTCACTGTAACCTTGAACTTTGACCTAGTGACCTGAAAATCAATATGGGTCATCTGCGAGTCATGATCAATGTACCTATGAAGTTTCATGATCATAGGCTAAGCGTTCTTGAGTTATCATCCGGAAACCATTTTACTATTTCGGGTCACCGTGACCTTGACCTTTGACCTAATGACCTCAAAATCAATAGAGGTAATCTGCGAGTCATGATCAATGTACCTATGAAGTTTCATGATCCTAGGCCTAAGCGTTCTTGAGTTATCATCCGGAAACCATCTGGTGGACGGACGGAAGGACAAACGGACGGACCGACGTGCAAAACAATATACCCCCTCTTCTTCAAAGGGGGGGCATAATAATGAGTTAAAAATATATCATTCAACACATTGATACAATTTCTACAATTCTTACCAATTTATGGAATTGAGTCCCTTTCTCTTTCACTTCAGTCTCTCCTCTTTTAACCTGCTGGTGCTGTAAATTCGAGCATGCAAACAGATATTATGGTGTTTCAACTCAGTGTATAAGTTGCTTTCTAAAAGTGAATTTATTTATTTGCTGCCATTCGCGAAATCATGTGAGTTGAACATTAAAAATGTTCAAACCATAGGCTCTGGATGTCAATGACAATCAGGGTTCGCCAAAACCGTCTGTCTGCCAGTCCAGACCGGCAATTTTTTCTCGGGACCGACAAGTGATTTAAGATAATCGGTCCGACTGACCGACACAATCAGATGAAAAATGATTTCAACAAGATGCGTTTGTGAAACACAATGTCCCCCTATATGACGTTTGACCTTGAAGGATGGCCTTGACCTTGTGAAGGATGACCTTTCACCACTTAAAATGTGCAGCTCCATGAGATGCACATGCATGCCAAATATCAAGTTGTTATCTTCAATATTGCAAAAGTATTTATAAAATAAGCGATTTGGGCCACATATATTTGACCTCTGACCTTGAAGGATGACCTTGACCTTTCACCACTCAAAATGTGCAGCTCGCAGCTCCATGAGATACACATGCATGCCAAATATCAAGTTGCTATCTTCAATATTGCAAAAGTATTAATAAAATAAGCGATTTTGGCCACATATATTTGACCTCTGACCTTGAAGGATGACCTTGACCTTTCACCACTCAAAATGTGCAGCTCCATGAGATACACATGCATGCCAAATATCAAGTTGCTATCTTCAATATTGCAAAAGTATTAATAAAATGAGCGATTTTGGCCACATATATTTGACCTCTGACCTTGAAGGATGACCTTGACCTTTCACCACTCAAAATGTGCAGCTTCATAAGATACATATGCATGCCAAATATGAAGTTGCTATCTTCAATATAGCAAAATATTTTGCAAAATGTTAAAGTTGGCGCAAACAGACCAACAGACAGACAGGGCAAAAACAATATGTCCCCCACTACTATAGTGGGGCACTTAATAAACATACACAACACACGAAGTGTGTTTGTCATTTATAGAAATACATTGAATTATCTTGAACGAAATTATTTTTTGAATAGGTTACACATAACCAATTGTTGTTGTACAACAAACCACATCACTTTTTAGCTTTCTGTACTCTTTAATTAAATGAAACCTTTATGTGTGTGTTAAAACTACCAGTTGTATGCATCATTAATTGTTGCGCAACGTTATGAAATGCATTCTTTAATAAAAATGTGTTTGACAGCAAACACGGAATAATACTTAAAGGGATCTTTTCACGTTTTGGTAAATTGACAAAATTGAAAAAAGTTGTTTCAGATTCGCAAATTTTCGTTTTAGTTATGATTTTTTGTGAGGAAACAGTTATACTGAACATTTACCATGGTCTAATATAGCCATTATATGCATCTTTTGGCGATTTAAAAACCTGAAAATTATAAAGCGTTGCAACGCCAAATGATTGAATAATTTGGAGAATTCTGTTTTTGTCGTTTAATTTTGTAAAACTACGAAGATTGCTTATATAAAGTTTAAAATAGGTCGCTTATACATACTTGGCAGGATGGCCGAGCGGTCTAATTGGTTTTTACTCCAGGACTCCAGGGGTCACTGGTTTCAGCCCTGATGCGGGCTACTTTTTTCCCCTTTTTTTAAATTTTATTATTGATTGTTTACTGGAGCTTTTTAGAACCAATGTTTATATTTATCAATATAAAGCATTAAATGACAAACTTCAAAACACGCCAAAAATCTGTGAAAAGGCCCCTTTAATAAAACATTTTTTTAAAGAATATATGATAGGTGTTTATTTCGATCTAATACAGCGTTTTTTTTCCCCAAAGGGGAAAGGTACCTGAACCCCTACAATTGGGAATTTTTCGAGTCGTAAAATCTTCAAATTGGGAAAAAATGAGTCGCAAAATCAATGAATTGGGAAAAATTCGAGTCGCAAAATTGATGAATTGGGAACCTTTAAAATGCATGTAATCTATCATTAGGGGCTATATTCTGCATCACAAAGCATTTTAAACTCTAGGTTTTGACAGAAAAACTACAGTACGGTTATGATATTTTGACTATCCTATCATGTCATGTGAAAATTGTGTTATTGCCACTTCAGTTAGAATGTGCCCGTCAATTGGAAAAAAATATCTTCCAGTGATAGGCATAAGCACTGAGGTTGCATAAAAAATAATATTAATAATTTTGTTTTAGCCCTTAAAAGTCTTACAAGCCCTGCAATGTTTCATGTGAGTTAAATTAAAAACTTCAAAAATGGATCTTGTACTGGTTTGACATCTTTTAACAATAGACAGTGAGAATAGTCACACGTAACCAAAATGAGTTTTTAGAGTGGAATGCTTTCACAATAATTTTCAAAGGTAAGTCTTATATTTTGTTTTGGATTTTTTTTCAAATCATCAAATAAGATATTAAGATCATCTGCCATTAAATGCTTATGTATATGTTGTAAATAACTATAGGATTTTACACCCATGTCTCATTATTTTTAATTTTATGTTAAACTTTTATTTGTTTATATCCGTATCCGAATAGTTACTGTCCGGATTTGACACTTAAAAAACTATACATAGAAGTAATATGCGCATTTAACTCAATACGGTTACGTTTTTTTTTAATGTCAACGAAAAATTAGTGTTGAGAAAGTTTATTGATGTAAGGAAGACTGGTCTTAGCGATGGAATTCTTTCACGGGAAATATCGATCAGGGCTTCCCCTGACTCAAAAATTTCTTTAGCCAACATTTTAGCCAATTGGATTTTTTTGTAGCAAAATTTTAGAAACTGTAGCCAAAGTTTTAGCCAAGCATTTGGGACCGCCTCGTGAAAGTCTAGGGATGTAAGAACACAAATAACTACATTATGAAGCTTAAATATATTTATTACTATAATCATCCTTTTAAAATATTGTACATAACAGAATATCAGTTTATAACAAACAATGGACAAAATTGTCACAAAACCAGGTTTTCATTGTGAAAAAAAAATCTGATAAAGGGAGAAAACTCAAACTGAACTTTTGAAATGACCAAAAAAAATTAACCCCCTTTGTAAGTTTTTTTTTTTTTTTAAATCTATTTTTAGTCGTGGCGACCTTGACATTGGAGATATTGACGTGATTCTTTCGTGGGACACACCGTCCCATGATGGTGAACAAATGTGCCAAATGATTTTAAAATCTCACAATGAATGACATAGTTATGGCCAGGACAAGCTCATTTATGGCCATTTTTGACCTTTGAACTCAAAGTGTGACCTTGACCTTGGAGATATCGACGTAATTATTTCGCGCGACACACCGTCCAATGATGGTGAACAAATGTGCCAAATGATTTTAAAATCTGACGATGAACGACATAGTTATGGCTCGGACAAGCTCATTTATGGCCATTTTTGACCTTTGAACTCAAAGTGTGACCTTGACCTTGGAGATATCGACGTAAATATTTCGCGCGACACACCGTCCAATGATGGTGAACAAATGTGCCAAATGATTTTAAAATCTGACAATGAACGACATAGTTATGGCCCGGACAAGCTTATTCCGCCAGCCCGCCAGCCAGCCAGCCAGCCAGCCAGCCCGCCCGCATTCGCCAATCTAATAACCAGTTTTTTCCTTCGGAAAACCTGGTTAAAAACATTTATAGATATGCATACATCTAGATATACATACATCAATGTAATAATCATACTTTTATTCTACACAACAGAATATCAGTTTATACATACATCATAAGCACATGTTCAGTTCACATTGTTTACAAAATAAGCACATTTTCATTATATTAAAGATATTTATTCTTGAGCACATATTTCAATCTTTGCAAAACATAACAGTTGATCAAGACTCATGATGCTTTATTTTCAAAGCCTCTCATTGTTAGTTATATTTGGTCATTTGGATATGATATACATCAGCTTTGACAGCTTCTGTTGTTAAAACATTTTCTGTTAGTGGTGGATGTTTCTAGGCTCAAATAAATGAATGTTTTTCACGCATATTTCTTGACAGAAAGGCCCAGATAATTGCCATCATCCATTCTAGTTGCCTGAAATATGATAAAACATAGTTTTACAAACCATCAACAACAAACCAACACATAAATGGCATTCTTTAAATGTCCGAATTTTTAACTTATCCGAAATATATTATAACGAGTGAATGATATACTTTTTATTCCGAAATTGTTGGTTTTTTAATCAAACTTTACCTTTCCCAAAATATTATAATAATGAAACTATTAAACAGAAATGCTCTCAAATTCCTGTTGAAACAAGATTTCATGTGTTTTTTGTGAAGAAATAGTTTTTTGTTAAATGCTTTTGCCAGGCCCGTGGTATTGACATAATGTTCGATAACACCTTTTGTTTTCACACTAGCAAGCGTTCTATACATAGATGGTGACGTCACTGCCAGTACACAATGCACCAGCAAGTTTCCTTTGTTTCGATGACCGGTTCTGACCGGTGTTGCTGCAGACTGCGTATTAAATTTTCTGGTTAATAACACGATGATGTATTGAAGCACAGTCGACGGTTTAAAGAGTTTACTATCTGGGATGGTACTTGACAGGCAAAAAACGATTCGCCGAGCATTTTCGCCAACCGAGAATTTTATTCGCCGAATTTTAAAAACGTTTCGCCGAGCATTTTCGCCAACCGAGAATTTTATTCCCCGAATTTGCGAAATTTTCGCCAACGGCGAATTTGGCGAACGACAGCGGAAGCCCTGATCGATCACTCGTCGCGGTTATAGAATCCATTCACATTTTACACAGCGGTTAGAATTGCGCCCCATGTGAAAAGTTTTGTTTACTTTCTACGCAACAATGTCCGGCGAAAATAAATGGCAGAACATGAAAGGCTCGACAATATCAAAAGATATTTCCAGCGAAAATAAAAGGCACTAGCTATTGGGAACGGCACCTAAAATCGTTCGGATCGGTAGATATCGAGATTGGGAAAGGTCCGGTGCTAAAATTGGGAAGCCTCCGGTAGGCTTTGGGAAAGGTACCGTTCCCCGGTACTAGTTAAAGAAGGAAAAAAAACGCTGAAATACGCCATATGGGGCCCACGAGAACAACATATTTTCATAAGAAGTCAACAAAAAGAAAACAAAATTGCAGAAATACGCACCAGCCCTATGCTCACACGCACACACTCACAAGTAAACAAAACATACATAAACGTACATGAACAAAATTTAAATCATGAATAAAGGTGGAGAAGCTCATTATGAGTGAGACATAATAATCACCGAAACATAATACTGATAATCGAATAGTTCATTAAAAGCGAAAAAAGTCTCAGACACTGTATTAATGGACATACACTATACTTAAATCCTTTAGATAACTTACCCTTTCTCGTTCTATCAACCAATTTAACTCTTGTGCATACTTCTTACTCTAAATGCAAATATTATCTTGGTTTGGGGATTTCAAATTTTATTTCTGTGATCATGGAGTCGAAGTGCAAGACTTAACAAGATGTGTTTGTGAAACACAATGTCCCCCTATATGATGTTTGACCTTGAAGGATGACCTTGACCTTTCACCACTCAAAATGTGCAGCTCTATGAGATACACATGCATGCCAAATATCAAGTTGCTATCTTCAATATTGCAAAAGTATGCATAAAATGAGTGATTTTGGACACATATATTTGACCTCTGACCTTGAAGGATGACCTTGACCTTTCACCACTCAAAATGTGCAGCTTTATGAGATACACATGCATTCCAAATATGAAGTTGCTATCTTCAATATAGCAAAAGTTATTGCAAAATGTTAAAGTTGGCGCAAACAGACCAACAGACAGGGCAAAAACAATATGTCCCCCACTACTATAGTGAGGGACATAAAAAAAGGATGTTGTTTCGCTTGCGGTTGTTAAATCCATACAGGGCTTCCAGGGATTTTTTTTAGAGAAAGGGGAAGACGCTGGACGCTGGGTGAAAGGGGAAAAAAAGAGTGCGAAAGAGAGATATTAGGGGAAAAAATAAAAACTGTTCATTTCAATGTCTATAACTCATCAAAAGAGACTTGTCTCTGTCCTTTTTGTTCTTAAACACATTTAACAGGTATTAAAGTCAAAGTCCTTAATAAAGTTGCAGGTGTAGATCTAATAATGGGAAATGTTTTCAACTATATTTTTGTACTGGGGCCGGGGGACGATGTCAATTTTGTGATTTCAATTTCATGATGAATGGGTTGACGATCTTGATTTGCTACAGTATTGGAAGGGAAAGGAGCGGCAGCTGCCGATTGTCTACTTTCACTTTCACAATGTTCGATGTTGATTACCTCGGAATCCTGCTGGGTTATAACGGTTTTCGATGATTCTTTCTTAAAAAATGCCTCGATGCGTTCAGTATCTTCCAAGTTCGAATGTTTTATTTTGTTTGTGTAAGAACGCTAATTGTGAGACATTTTTTTCTGTTTTCACGTTTATACCTCGGCTTGCACATAGCCCGGATGAAAATTCGACTGGTTTCCGGTAATTAATTGACGAAACACCCTTCTCGCGCAAGACCGGTATCCAGTAAAATAGTCACATGATTATTACGATTAGTTGCCCAGTTTACATGACGTTATTTAAGAGTTATATTTAGAATAACTGGGATTCCCAGATGTTGAATGTTCGTCTGGAGAGAGAGAGCGCGAATTCGTTGTACATGGTGCAAATTGGATAATTGTCGAATGCCCCAAGGAAAAATAAACATTTCTTTGAGAGAAAATATTATATTTTGGTGAAAAATGATATTGTTGGTGGGGAAATTGTATTTTTAGGGGAAAAATTCTGGTAGGGGAAGACGCCGAATATCGGCGTCACTTTCTTAGTAAAAAAACCCCCTGGCTTCCCAGCTGGCACAGCTGCTGATATTCGGATCTGAATACTTAAACGTATTCAGACCTTATTCTTAACCATTGCGCGTTTTACGATATCGGATTTTAGACGGGAATACAACTCAGTGAAACTATTCAATTTCTTATACACTGTAACTCCAATTTAACGCGGATGACGGGGTCAAAGTCACGAAACAGCGTTATAGACGGACAGCGTTATAAGTTTTGAGCTTATTTATTTAAGGGGGCTATAAAAACAGGTAAAGTATAGCCTATAATATAGGTCCTGTGTATTGTCATGCAGTGTTGTCATCCGCAAATACATGCATATAAACCGAATCGAACGATAACAGTATACATACCGCTTTTCTAATGTGCACATCTATCCGATAATCCAATATAATTACAACATCACTTACGAAAAAATAATGTTAAACATTTATGACAAGAAATATGTTTACGAATTTCAGAAAACAAATTCATATGCCTACGCCATTTTTCAGAAAAATTAGTACGGTGCATTATGGGACACAGCTTTCATTGGACGAGCGAATTTAAATTTAGATTGAATGCAATACGATACATGTACAAAAAAATATTTTATTGCGTCATTTGCAGCATGTAAAAAACGTGCTTTCCGTGGACCTTTCTGATAACGGGCACAAATTTAAGTGCATCTCTGTAAACCATTACACTTCGTCAGCATGTAAATAAAACGCAGGATTTTTTTATTTCTTTTTCGTAAACGTACTGAAACATTAAACACACACAGATATTTTTATTTATCAAGCATGTGTAGCATATAATAAACGATAACACACTTACACAGGCATAGTTTATACAATGAAATACGATACACAATAAATACAAAACATAAACAGGTAATCGTTTTTAAATAACTTTAATTTGATAATTATTCTGCTTGCACTTGCAGGGGTTTTTTTTAGAAAAAGGGGAAGACGCTGGACGCTGGGTAAAAGGGGAAAATCATGCGCGAAAGAGACATATTTGGGGAAAAATTAAAAACTGTTCATTTCAATGTCTATAACTCACCTACAGACTTCAGGTTTTTTTAGAAAAAGAGGCATGTCTCTGACCTTTTTGTTCTTAAACACATGAACAAGTATGATATTAAAGTCAAATTCCTAAATAAAATTGCAGGTGTAGATCTAATAACGGGAAATGTTTTCAACTGGGTCCGGGGAACGATGTCAATATTATGATTTCAATTTCATGATGAATGGGTTGACGATCCAGATCTGCTACAGTATTGGAAGGGAAAGGTGCGGCAGCTGCCGAGTGTCTACTTTCACTTTCACAATAATCCGACAGTATTAATCGATGTTGATTACATGTACCTTCGTATCCTGCTGGGTTTCAACGGTTATTGATGATTCATTCTTAAAAAATGCGTCAACGCAATTAATATTTTCCGAGTCCGAACGTTTTATTTTGTTCGTGTATGAACGCCCAATTGTGAGAAATTTTCTGTTTTAACGTTTATATCTTGGCTTTCACATAACCCCGATGAAAACTCGACTGGTTTCCGGTAATTAATTGACGAAACACCCTTCTCGCGCAAGACCGGAATCCAGTAAAATAGTCACATGATTAATACGATTAGTTGCCCGGTTTTCATGACGTATTTTAAGAGCTATATATAGAATCACTGGGATTCCCAGATATGAGTGTTCGTCGGGAGAGAGAGAGATCGTTGAACATGGTACAAATTGGATAAGTGTCGACTTCCACAAAGAAAAAAAACATTTCTTTAAGGGTAAAATATTATATTTTGGTAAAAAAATATATTTTGGAGGGGAAATGGTATTTTTAGGGGAAAAATTCTGGTAGGGGAAGACGCCGAATATCGGCGTCACTTTCTTAGTAAAAAAAACCCTGACTTGCCTTATTTAAATTAGCGCAATGAACCGCTCTGATAGGGAATACATGTAATAAACATGGACTCGCGAGTTTTCACACCTTTATTGACATTACACAACAGATTAACACCAATTAGCTGACGAGTGTCGTTTAACCTCGAATCGATTAAAATCAGTTAAACGGACGGATAAAGCAATCAAGCTGTGATCGCTGGCTTCTTTGAATTTTCTGAAAATACATGAAGTTGCATAACAAGGATTTAAATCAGAAATGGAAGGTTGGAGAAAAAACAGGATCTAAGGACCCCCTGCGTTATAATTTGAACACAGCGTTATAGACCGCACTATATTGGAGTTACAGTGTACAACATTGAGAATATTAACAGTTATTGAAATTAACAATATCAGCTACATCTTTTTAAAGACTAAACACCTTTTCAAGTATTGAATTTAACATGTCAATAAAATACATTAATACCAAAAAAGGTTTCATTTAATATTGTTCACATTAAACCTTTAAATGAAAGTGTCGCTTTAACTATGTTCCGTGTCTTAACTTAATAAGCCGTGAATCGTTTGCTTAAAACAGTTTACAAAAAGGGCTATACGTTCTAATTCTTAATGAAATACAAAAATAAGTATAACATAATTAATAACGTCCATTAACACACACGGCAAGATCAAAGTTTAAATGGTAAACTAATATGACATTCCACGTAAATTATTATTTTCGTCTAAATCGAATACTATATATAGAGAAACAATGTATTTATAACCGACCAATGAGGTAACATTATGCAACTTTCAATTTACACAGTGCTATATGGCAACAATATGGAATTTGAACAGTGGTAGCAGGCTTTTTCCGCTCCATTTTGGGAAAACGCCACACTGGAATTTTGAGAATTTCGCGTCGTGAAAACCCCCATTTTGGGAAAAAATTATTCGCAAAATTGGCTCAATAGGGAAAAATAATCGCATGTAAATAGTGTTTCTTATATTTCAAAGAAGCCGTTAACTGGTAAATAACGACTATTTGGATAACTTATTATTAAAATTTTACAAAATATTATGAACATTCAAATATTATGAAAATAAGGAAAGTCTTAAATAATCATTAACATATTTTACAGTTTTTAAAACAAATTCAAGGCAACAGATAATTTAATTATGCAATACTTTCTATATTCTACACAGGATCAGGTCAACTTATATATTTTAAGGGTAAAAAAAAAAAAAAAAAAAAAATTTTTTTTTTGAATTGGGAATTTTTTTTTTCAATTGGGGAATAAAACAACCAGATTTGCATTGGGAATGGAGCCGAATTTCGGACCCGTGGCTTAGGGCGGAAAAAGCCTGGGTAGTGTTTTAAGGTCTGGACTATCATTACTTGTAAGTTTGTATAAACATTCTTTAGTGATTTTTTTTGCTATAATTTGTTACAGCCTGTGCCTTTTGAATTGGGAAAATTAGCGCGATAAACCGTGAAATTGGGAAAAATAGCGCGATAAACCACGAAATTGGGAAAAATTAAGCATTATAAATAGGATTATAAGTAACAGAAGGGATATTGTTTTTAAGTGCATGTTCAGGGAGTTTTCTAGAAAAGGAGTCTGGTCAAATTTTTTTTTTTTACAGGGCTTTCCTTAGACCTCAAATCTCAAGAGTCAAGGACTCTTGGGACCATATTTTCAAGAGTCAAAATCAAACTTCTGAGAGTCCTAATAATAACGCAGGAGAGTCAATGATTTTTTGCAATTTAAGCAAATTACTGAGATATAATATATAAAAAGCAACAAATAAAAAGATACATGTATGTTAACATTTATTTCTTACATTTTACTGTCACTACAACACTATGCATTTAAACACAATATTTTAATGATTAATAAATACAAAACATGTATTCTAATACAACATTAACTTCATGTATACAGCAGAGTAATATGTCATATGTTCTTCTTTCGCACGTTTGGGGGTGTTAGGAGCACTGTCATTTAGATCTAAAGTACGCTTTGTCGTTGGCGTCTTACACGCACTTTCAGAGTTACTACCGATTCCGAATTCGAAAAGGTTTCTCTGCGACATTTTCTGAATGCACAAGCACAATTACACTTTGCACAATTACACTTTATCCAATAACTTTGTTTGACCGTTTCGCGTGGCTATTAAATTAAGAATGAAATACAAAATGTGAAAAAAACCCATTTCCGCTGGCTATCACAAAAAACAACAACATACGGGTGGTACCTAAACACAATAGCCTATATAAATCGGTAAACTATAAAAGGAAATTATTTCTAATCGCCGATAAAGGTGCCTCCGTATTTAATCCCATCAAAAATTCTGACGCCCTTTAATTATTTCATGTGCCATCTTCACGGAAGACGTGCGACAAACACGCCGTTTTCTATGCCTTCTCAAACGGTCAATTATTACGCCTACATATATTTTGTAATCAATTAGCTCATGCAAAAATTGTCACTTTGCCACAAGGCCAGTTGTATCGGTTCTATAGTTATTTTTAGCAACTTTGATGCAAAGCGTGTAATTTGACGTTGAAGACAGTACATATGCCAGCATAACTTTCGCGCGTCTGAGCAATCATGAAGTGAAACAGTGATGGGTGCATTCAGCTTTGGAAATACATTCTGCCATACTCTGGAAATATCTCAAAATATGCTTTATGGTGTTATGTGGATTTGGATGTTATTATTTTATATTGAATATTATTAAAACTGACGCGGATGAGTCCATTCTGTTTTGGTGGGTTTATAGTTCTTCTTAAATGCTCTGAGCTTTTATGAGTACATACGTACAGCTCAGAGGGTCAATAGCTGGGAGTTGGATTATTGCAACTAGGTGGGTTTAATACACGTCTTTTCCGCAAACAGCTGATAACAACATTATGATAAATAATGGAAAGTTAATACACGCGTCATCGAACCAGCAGTGTTTTAATTGGTCAATACTAGATTTCTTAATTAACCAAACTCCGCCTACTGGGTGGACTTGTGCTTCGATGATTGGAAACGGGCGTTAACGATTAGCGTGTACTAAATGAGATACACCGCCCCGAGCCAATTATCGCTTAGTCTTAACAACTTTTGATCTCGTTGACGCAAGTCGGTATATTCCCCCGGGTCAAATGTGACGCATGACGTAATTTTCTCATGAGTCAAAAAGGGGTCTTCTGTAATTTTCAAGCGTCAAAACCCGGGAGCTCGGGTCAAAGGAAAGCCCTGTTTTTAATCAATAAAATAAAAGTGGCAAGTTTGGGAATGATTTATGGACAAAAATGACTAAATTCAAGTTATATATTTTGTACGATGTTTAAAAAATAAAGTTGAGACCTGAATTTAAGAAATCATAATTAAGTTATATGAGACTTCTTTCAAAAAAAAAAAAATTTTTTTTTTTTTTTTTTTTTTGAAGTTTGGCTTTTTTTGGGAAATTTTGGTCAGAATTTTGGGAAAAAACGTGTATTTTTGCAATGGGGAAGCAGCCGAAATTCGGCAGTAAATTTGAGCAAAAAAAATCACTGTTCTTCTAGTGCAATTAGTAAAATAATGTTTATATTTTATGTTAAATAATTTATTGCATGATTATTCTGTGCTGTTATATGAATTTGATGCCGTTAAAGCTTCTGACATGAATTCATGTCGGAACGATGCTATTGCAAAATAACGTTAAACGATATGAGGTCGATGTAAATCGACCTAATATTTATAGGAGTAACGTGTGCCCAATATTTGTATAATTAATTTTTCGATCCCATAAATATTATGCATAGATCGTTAATTAAAATATTGTTATGTCGGCTTCCTTTAAACCGGATGTTTTATGCCCCACGTGTTTGACGAACAGGTATGGTGTTCGAGCAGTGACATAAACATGTTGTAATTTGTTTTAAGGTAGCAAATTAGTCGTCTTTCCGAGTCTTATATATTTCAAATTAACAATACACGTTTATGCCTTTTGGTAATATAGTTTATTTTTTGTATTAGTGTCATTTCGTGACTATAATGAGTACTGTTTTGCGAGTAAATAAGTAAATTTGACAATAAAGGTTCACTGGAAAGTCCACCATACTAAAAGTAGTTTCCCAATTATTTTGTTAACTTTTGACATTCTTTGATGTTTTTCTTTTGGATATTTTAGGATTGTTGGTGTGTGTTGTGTGGACTTTTCATTTGTAGTACCTAACATTAAGTGCATACAATATTTTGACCAAAGGAATTTGTTCAATTTAACTCCGTTTGTTATTTTGATAATTTCATGCATTCACTGTATATTTCTTCAAAAGCAACATTTTGCATATTTTTTTTATTAGCATTTACTTATCTGTTCTACAAGTATTTACAAGCCTGTTGACATATAAATTGAAGTATTTGCCATAATATTTATTGAACTATTCCTATGTGAAAAACAAGGGACAAAATTGTCACAAAACCAGGTTTTCATTGTGAAAAAAAAATCTGATAAAGGGAGAAAACTCAAACTGAACTTTTGAAATGACCAAAAAAAATTAAGCCCCTTTGTAATTTTTTTTTTTTTAAATCTATTTTTAGTCGTGGCGACCTTGACATTGGAGATATTGACGTGATTCTTTCGTGGGACACACCGTCCCATGATGATGAACAAATGTGCCAAATGATTTTAAAATCTCACAATGAATGACATAGTTATGGCCAGGACAAGCTCATTTATGGCCATTTTTGACCTTTGAACTAAAAGTGTGACCTTGACCTTGGAGATATCGACGTAATTTTTTCGCGCGACACACCGTCCAATGATGGTGAACAAATGTGCCAAATGATTTTAAAATCTGACGATGAACGACATAGTAATGGCTCGGACAAGCTCATTTATGGCCATTTTTGACCTTTGAACTCAAAGTGTGACCTTGACCTTGGAGATATCGACGTAATTATTTCGCGCGACACACCGTCCAATGATGGTGAACAAATGTGCCAAATGATTTTAAAATCTGACAATGAACGACATAGTTATGGCCCGGACAAGCTTATTCCGCCAGCCCGCATTCGCCAATCTAATAACCAGTTTTTTCCTTCGGAAAACCTGGTAAATAAGCCTTTTTACACTTTACTGTTTACATAGTTCTGGCTACCATAACTTTAAATGTCGCTTTTTATGATTTTTGACTGGCACGACTTTATAGTTATGGACCAACCCCATTAGGAAAGTCAACCAGAAATTCCCGAAAAGTTGACAGTTAACAAAGACCGGTTCAAAACAGCTTTTAAATGCAGTTATTGGTCCAAATCAACCACTTGATCGGAAAGATTGACATTCTTCACATTTAAATTATATATTCTTTCCCAAAATACTATCTTAAACATTTAAAATTTATCTATTTTGCTCTTACATATCGAGAAAAACAGCGATGTAACGTATTCATTGAAATGCGAATCTCCCGAGATTTCACGGTCATATGACGTTATTTCTATTTTTAGTAACATACCATGTGCTCAGGTGTTTTCAAATTCAGAATGACATTTTTCGGTATTTAAGATTATTCTTGCTTGTTTTGTAAACAAATTGTAGTGTAAATACAAACTCAACGTGAATATTATTTTAAAGTACCTGATTCACAATGAAATCAGTCTTATAATCCACCAGAAGTAATTTGTTAATCACAAATAATAGATTTCAGAAAACGAAAGTCTGTTTACCATTTCAGCATAAAATGTCAAGGTCGATCCGAAAGTATCCAAATGAAAACTCGTCACGTGACAAAGCGACAATGGCGTCAAAATTGTGAATTTCAGACTGATGAGAGTTATTTTATTCTATTGTAAGATGCATTCGAAACATTTGAACCTTAAGATATTCCTCGATGCAGTAATTTATATTCATTCACAAATATATCTAGAAAGGTATCCAAGACAGTGATTTTTTTTGCTTTAATTTGTTACAGCCTGTGCCTTTTGAATTGGGAAAATTAGCGCGATAAACAGTGAAATTGGGAAAAATAACGCGATAAACCATGAAATTGGGATAAATTAAGCATTATAAATAGGATAATAAGTAACAGAAGTGATATTGTTTTTAAGTGCATGTTCAGGGAGTTTTCTAGAAAAGGAGTCTGGTCAAATTGTTTGTTTTTTTAATCAATAAGTGGCAAGTTTGGGAATGATTTATGGACAAAAATGACTAAATTCAAGTTATATATTTTGTAACATGTTTAAAAAATAAAGTTGAGACTAAGATTTAAGAAATCATAATTAAATTATATGAGACTTCTTTAAAAAAAAAAAAAAAAAAAAAAAAAATTTTTTTTTTTTTTTTTTTTGGAAGTTGGGCTTTTTTTGGGAAATTTTGGTCAGAATTTTGGGAAAAAACGTGTATTTTTGCGATTGGGAAGCAGCCGAAATTCGGCTGTAAATTTGAGCAAAAAAAATCACTGCAAGAAAATGAGCATTCTTTGATTTATAGCGTGACATAAATATGTTACGACTCTGGTTGACTTTCGATACGGGGTTAGCTTCAGCGTACAGGTCTGTCAATACAATATAAACTGTACGCTGAAGTTTCTTTAGCTACTGTTAACATGAACCTTAACAAAACATTGTCATTGACATCGAGGGCCTATGGTTCAAATCTCAAACGAAATACAAAGAAAACAATGCATTGCAACCGTTTTCAATTACATACAATAAAATCCAAACACAAGAACCAATACTGACCACTAGAGTGAACTTGGAATCATTTTTTTTTTAGAGAACATGCAAATGGCTGCCAGCTTTTCCCTCCGATTTGATCATGTGACTACACTCACAAAAATATCATGTTAAAATAATAAGTACGGGTTATAAAACACTAAACAAATCGGGAGAAAGTCGACCCGGTCACAAATAATAATGGCATATGTATAATATATCAAACAAAGATTTCACTGCGGATTTATAAATAATAATGCCGACGTACCACATTGATATAAACTAGATTGTTTACTGGTAAAAAAGGAAGAAAAAAATTATGATTTCACAACCAATCAATGATGTACACAAAAGATGTTTTCCATTGACAGTGAGGTATCAAATTTTTTGAACAGAATATATCAAAACAGCGAAACCCATGTATCAGTTATTGAATGTATGTAATTAGAGCTCATTGTGTCATTGTCGACCTGAAAAGGCCCACAAGTCAACCGGGGGTGACTAAAAGCCGATTCATGTCACCCTGCGGTGACTTCAAGCCGACGGTAGTCACCCTTTGTGACTACAATCGGCTTTATCAAGTTTATGTCACCCCAGGGTGACATGAATCGGATTCTAGTCATCCCCGGATGATAAGAATCGGCTTCTAGTCAACCGTGTATTTTTTATCAAACGGCACCGCATCCACAAATAATTTCCGCAATTAATTAATTAAGTTTTTTTTAGACATTTAGCTCTTCTTTCGTTTTTGTAGTATTGTGCGTTCCGTGGTACTATAAATTCACAACGCAATTCCGATACGAAATGTTCAACGGGTTTATTCACAATAAACGGTTATAACTGGGTACTGATAAACAAAATGCATACTTCCGATACATTCAATAAAACTTAATATTCATCGGATTTAACAGTCTTGACAAAGTAGCGTAGTCAAATAATAGAAAACAATGGATGTCAAAAATTCAATGATGCTCCTCTAAACGTAATACGGTAGTTAAAGTTAGATTTAAAAGTTCAATTACTCCATATTTAAAAGAACTTAGTATAAGCTATTACTTATGTCTCAAAATTCAATGGTTCAATACCAAAGTTACTAGGGAGGCGGAAAACTACAACGGGCGAGGCATGGTCAGGGGTGATAACCCCCAAAAAAGGTTAGGGTAAGGGTGAGGATTAGGGGTCGGGTTAGGGTTAGGGTTGGGTTAAGGCTAACCCAAACCCTAACCCGACCCCTAACACTAACCCAAACCCTAACCCTAACCCTCTAACCCCCCCCCCTTGCGCAATACCATACCATGCCTCGCCCGTTGTAGTTTTCCGCCTCCCAAGATACTATTGTTAATGTTAATCTTACTTTTTTAGACCCAAATTTGGTCACTTTATACAGCCGCGGCGTTCCACTTGTGACCAGAAATTGGTCACTGTGACCAAATATTGGAGAGAGTGCGCAGAAAGGGACCTAAGCGTGAAGGTGAAAGTAGACCCAGGAGTATTGTGGCAAAGTTTACTCTGTTTAAGGAGAGAGAGAGCTTGTACGACACCAGGGGAGCGAGCTCAAGGGTACCCCGTTCTACGTGAACGAGCAGTTCCCAAAGGAAGTGTCCGACAAACGCAGAAAGTTGGTGCCACGAATGAAGGAAGCCCGCAGCCAAGGTAAAAAGGCATGGATTGCGTACGACACACTGTTTGTCGACGGGAAACCAGTTCGGGACTAGGAGTGCGTCGGGGATGAGCTGCGCGTACTATCATGGAACGTACATGGACTTACTGCTTTGAAACGAGACAGCGTTGATTTTATTAATAGATAGATAGATAGATAGATAGATAGATAGATAGATTTATTTCGGCATAGGAGGCATATACACAGTTCACAACATAACATAGAATAAAATAATAAGCAATTATTAAAAACTATATCATGTACAATAAACTATGACATGCTCACCAAACCAAGGATAACACAAAAAAGAGCAAGCCCTTATTTCCATTGTGGTCCTTATTATTGGTGGCATGACAAAAAGAGGCCATCAAAACCATTGAAACACTTGAAAAACAATTGCATCAAACAAACACAAATGATACCACCGACATTGAAAATGAAATAACCTTAAAAAAACAAATATTAGATGGAATCTATCATACACATCTCAATGGAATAATACTAAGAGCGCGTGCACAGCATGTTGAACACAATGAAAAAAATACAAAATATTTCGCAAACATTGAAAAACGTAGAAGTGAACAAAAAACTGTACACAAATTAGTAGTCAATGGCAAAGATATAACAAACAGAACTGAAATACTAGAAGAACAACGTTTATTTTTCGAAACCCTCTATAAACGAAAAAATGTTGAAAATAACACCCTTTTTAAAAATACACATCACGCTTTAAACCAAGAGGAAAAACAACTGTGCGACGGATTGCTTAATGAATATGAATGTGGATTAGCCCTAAAAGAAATGCAAAATAACAAAAGCCCAGGATCTGATGGCATCACAATCGAGTTTTATAAAATATTCTGGAATGAGATAAAAACACATCTAATTAATTCACTTAACTATTCATTTAACAACGAAAACTTAACTACGCTACAAAAACAAGGTATTATATCGCTTATTCCAAAACCTGGAAAAAACTTAGAGTCCTTATCAAACTGGCACCCGATTAGTTAACTAAACAATGATTATAAAATTGCAACTAAAAGTATAGCAAACAGAATTAAAAAAATATTACCATCAATCATTTCAAAATCTCAATCTGGTTTTATAAAAGGACGTTACATTGGTGAAAACGTTCGTCTTATCCAAGAATGCATAAACTATTTCAACAATTCAAATAATCCTGGTCTAATATTCTTTGCAGACTTTGAAAAGGCATTCGATTCGCTTGATCATTAATTTATGTTCTCTTGCTTAGAAAATATGAACTTTGGTGAAAGTCTCATTCAATGGGTCAAACTATTCTATACCGATATTAACAGTATAATCATTAACAATGGCTTCTTTTCAAACAGTTTTAACATCGAACGAGGGGTTCGACAAGGATGTCCACTCTCATCATCGCTATTTATTATTTGCATCGAGTATCTATCACATCAAATCCAATCAAATAAACACATAAAAGGCATATCACTAGAACCTGACGAAGAAATCAAACAATCCCTGTTTGCTGACGATGCAACTTATTTTTTAAACGACAATTACGATTCTTTCCATAACCTAATAGAGTCGCTAACCCTTTACGGAATGACATCGGGTCTTAAACTAAACAAAAGTAAATGTACTGTGCTACGAGTAGGTAAATTAAAACAAAGTAGTGTTCAATATAAAAAAGAAATGAAATTTTATTGGACATCCGATGAAGCCACAACGTTAGGCATTACTTTCACAAATAATGAAAAGGATACAGTTCTTAAAAACATACTACCTAAATTACAGAATTTTAAAAACTGCTTAAAATCATGGCATCATCGTAAACTTACACTAATCGGAAAAAACACAGTATTGAAAACGTTTGCACTTCCTAAATTAATATATGTATTAACAGTTCTCCCAAATCCACCAAACGATGTAATTAACGATATAAAATCAGCAATATTTAATTTCATATGGGACGGTAAGCCTGATAAAATAAAAAGAACTCAGTTAATTCAATCTGTAGAAAATGGAGGTATCCAATTAACGAACATTGACTCATTTTTGAATGCAATCAAATGCAGCTGGGTTAAAAGATACCTAGATAATACCAATACGAGTAAATGGAAATTATTCTACCAGAAAATCCTTAAAAAATATGGTGACTCCTTACTCTTTGAATGTCACATCAGCAATACTATCTTACATGAAATTGCAAACGAAAAATATTTCTGTCTGATGTTCTATCAGCGTGGAGTGATGTCACTCACAACTTAGAAACCCAAACCAGCAGTAAAACAATTTTATGGAACAATAAAGACATAACTTCAAACAATAAGACGTTTTTCTATAAAGATTGGTTTGAACGAAGCATTAAATATGACGACCTATTATATGACTACAGAATTAAGGATTTCTACTCTTTTGATAATATATGCTACATATACGGAATACCTTCAAATAATTATCTGAAGTACTACACACTAATCAAAAGCATACCCATACATATTAAATCTGAAATCAATACAAATAATACACCATGTACTCAAACAACATTTGTAGAAAGCATACTTGGAAGAAAAAACAAAACAAATAAAATATTTTACACACTACAAATTAAAAACCCTACAGAAAACTCCAAAATCCAAAATAAATGGCAAGACCTTTTTGTAGAAAATGAACTTAATTGGAAACACATATTTACCATGCCATATAAAGCAACCATTGAAAGCAAACTGAGAAATTTTCAATATAAATACATCCATAGAATTATAGCTACAAATAAATATCTCTTTAAATGCAAATTAGCTAACTCAAATCTGTGTGACTTCTGCAGTGAAAACATTGAAACTATAGAACATCTTTTTTGGGAGTGCAAACACATCCAGCCTATTTGGAATCAATTAATATCATTTCTTGAACAACAGCAACTAAACGTTAAACTATCTTTCTTAAATGTAAGTTTCGGAATTAACTCATTGAAATCAATAGACGGTAATAATATTGTGAATTTTATGGTAATATTGATGAAATATTTTATCTTAAACATGAAGTACAAAAAACAAGCCCTCAGTAATGACACATTACAAATCTTTGAACAAAAATGGAATCGGATTAAATTCTCATAATGTTTTGTCCACTTTTATACATTTCACTCTAATGTTAGTTTATCTTTCTAAAATAGTTTTGTTTATTTTTTTTAAACATGAAGTACAAAAAACAAGTACCAAATTTTAATTGTTTTGTCCATAGTCTTAAACTTAAAATCCAGATTGAGAAAGAAATAGCCCTCAGTAATGACACATTACAAATCTTTGAACAAAAATGGAATCGGATTAAATTCTCATAATGTTTTGTCCACTTTTATACATTTCACTCTAATGTTAGTTTATCTTTCTAAAATAGTTTTGTTTATTTTTTTTAAACATGAAGTACAAAAAACAAGTACCAAATTTTAATTGTTTTGTCCATAGTCTTAAACTTAAAATCCAGATTGAGAAAGAAATAGCCCTCAGTAATGACACATTACAAATCTTTGAACAAAAATGGAATCGGATTAAATTCTCATAATGTTTTGTCCACTTTTATACATTTCACTCTAATGTTAGTTTATCTTTCTAAAATAGTTTTGTTTATTTTTTTCAATCTGACAAGATCATTGTGAATATAAAACAAAACACACAAGTCCAGTATGTTTTCTTCCGACTTTATACAACTCATCATTTTTCATAACTATTCCTCTGTTGTTCTTTTCTATTCTCTTCTAAAAAAATATATATATTAGCATATCTTGTATAACATGTCTGAACTTTATTGCTTTGTACAATCACTATGTTGTATGATCATATACATGTTTACATTGTATGTATGATATTGAATAAAAAAAAAAGACAAAAAGAGGCAGACCTTAAACATAACTATGTTGACCTTAAACATAACTATGTTCATAGTAAAATAATTATTTAATGAAATAAAAAATATATATCACCGTTCAAAAGAGATCAAACTAATTATCACAGTTGTGCTCAGAAAATATGACAGGAGCTGGAAACTAAGATCAATTGATAATGTTATCAATTATTGCAACACATAGATATTTTGACAGTTGTAATTTGATGATATGAGGTATCATGAATTCTCTAAATTAAATATATTGCTAAAATGTATGTTATGAAGTATGAACTAATAATTATTAAAAATAAAAACCTAAGACGAAGTTAATATCTGCTTATTAAAAGTGAAAAGATACACATATATAAAAAATTAAATATTATTCATTAAATGACTTTTAATGGCAACCTTAAAGGGGCCTTTTCACAGATTTTGGCATTTTTTTTAACTTATTCATTAAATGCTTTATATCGATAAATGTAAACATTGGATCGTAAAAGCTCCAGTAAAAAATCAAGAATAAAATTAAAAAAAGGAAAAGAACATTGCCCGGAACAGGTTTCGAACCAGTGACCCCTGGAGTCCTGCCAGAGTCCTGAAGTAAAAACGCTCTAGCCTACTGAGCTATTCCGCCAAGTACACGTACTAGACGTATTTTATACCTTATATAAGCAATCTTCGTAGTTTCACAAAATTTAACGATAAAAACAGAACTCTCCAAATTATTCAATCGTTTCGCGTTGCAACGCTTTATAATTTTTAGGTTTTAAAATCGTCAAAAGATGCATATAATGGCTATATTAGACCATGGTTAATGTTCAGTATTACTGTTTCCTCACAATTATCATAACTAAAACGAAAATTTGCGAATCTGAAACAACTTTTTTAAATTTTGTCAATTTACCAAAGCGTGAAAAGATCCCTTTAAAGCCTTCTAACCTGTTGACCTCTGTGAGTGACTCAGGTAAAGAGTTTCAGAGTTTAATACTGTTAAAAGAAAAGGATTTGGAACCATGACATTTGACCTTGGGTAAACAATACCCACCCTTTTTACTAAGCCTAGTGCTGTAATTATGCATAGAATCTTGGGAAACAAAGTGTTCACTCAAGTAATCTGGAAAAAGGCCATTTCTTATTTTGAAGACATGACATAACATTATTTGATTTACTCTCATGTGAACTGGTAACCAGTTGAGGGATTTAAAGTGAGATTGGTCAATATGAACTCTAGAATCAAGGTCAAGAACAAACCTAATTAACTTATTTTGACAGGTTTGTAACTTATTTCTTAAAGACTGAGTTATACTATTATACCAAACAGAACAAGCATAATCATAATGACACTGAATCAGTGACATTACAAGAAGTTTCTTCGTATGCAAAGTAAGGAAATCTTTCTTACGATTAAGGAATTTTAACCTAGAATTGGCCTTTTTCAAAAGAGACTCAGCCATTGAGCAGAAAGAAAGGTTTTGGTCAAGGGTAATTCCAAGATACTTAACGGATGATGTAGAAGCAATGGGTGTACCATTACAAGATATATCAATGCTAGATTGTGACCTAAGTTTTTGCTTGGACCCAAACACAATTGACTCAGTTTTACCTAAGTGCAACGACAACTTATTGTCGATCAACCATTGGCTAACCAAGTTCATATCATCTGTTAGTGCCTTTTCAACATCAAGTACACTTTTACCAGAAACAAGGATTCCAGAATCATCAGCATATAATAACAATTTATTTTTAACAACAGCCGACATATCATTCACGTAAATTAGAAAAAGAAGGGGTCCAAGGATTGAGCCTTGGGGTACACCACAGGTTATACTGGCCTTAGAAGAAAAGGTACCGGAGACATCAACAAGCTGGTTTCTATCCGACAAGTATGATTTGAACCAGTTTAAAACGCTATCACTAAGACCGGATGCACGAAGCTTCATGAGAAGAATCGAGTGGTCGACTGTATCAAACGCCTTCTGTAAATCTAACATAACCATGCCAACAATATTACCTTTATCATTTTCATACCTGATAAAATCTTTTAGGTGAATTAAACAAGTATCTGTGGAGAAGCCACTTCTAAAACCTGACTGAAATTTATACAATAATTTATTATCTTTAAAATAAGATTCAACCTGGTCATAAACTACCTTTTCAAGGATTTTAGAAATAACATTTAAAATGGACATATTATAATATTGTTGCTAAACATGACATAATTTTTCTATACGAAACGTGGACTTCTGACTCTAGTGTTGTTGATATACCCGGCTATAAATCTTTTAATTTTTACAGAAAATTCTAGCATCGAAACGCGAAGCGCGCGAGTGGTGGAACTGTTATGTATATAAAAGATTCTATTTCTAATGGTGTTGAAATTATTCGTAACTATTTGGACACTGTTATATGGATTAAATTGGATAAAAAATGTTTTTCATATGGACAAAGATGCTTATGTTTGTGGTGTTTACGTATGGGGTGAAGATTCCCCAGCGTACAATATTTTTAATGTTGATATATTTGACGTTTTAGAATCAGATATTAATTTATACGACTCATTGGGATATGTTTATATAGTTGGAGATTTTAATAGTCGTGTAGGCTCTAAATGTGATTATATTATGCATGATAGAATGACTGATTGCATTGATGATTACGATTATATTCCAGATGAACCACTGTACCGGGGCTCACCCGATATAATATTGTAAACAGTCATGGTGTTAAACTTATTGATCTTTGTCAATTTACGCATTCTTAACGGTAGATTGCCCGACACTGACAAGTTTACATTTATAACGCAACAAGGCGCGTCGCTAATTGATTATCTGCTCACAAAAGAAAGCAATTTTTCACGAATCAATAGTTTTACGGTTGAAGATCTTAACGTTTATAGCGACCATACACCAATTAGTTTTTCGCTACATGCCAATTTTGATTATCCGGAAGGGATAAGTGAAAATTATGTTAAAAAGACAATGGGATGTATCTAAACGGGATAAATTCAGAAGTGCTATTATTAGTCGACTAACCGAACTTAATAACTTGACATGTAGTCATAGTAGTAATCTACAAAACAGGGAGTATATAAATACCCTGCATAACTCTTTTACAATAATTATACGTGAAGTAGCCGATCCGTTGTTTTTAAACCATTCCTCGCATAAGAATGTTTCTTATAATGATGCAGCACATGTTAAGCATGCTGACTGGTTCGATAATGAATGTGTTCAAGCTAAAAATATATATTTACAAGCGCTGCGAAATTTTAATTTCTGCAAAACAACAGAGAGTAGGCATTTACTTTGCGTACAAAAAGCAAATTATAAATCTTTAATAAATAAAAAGAAACGGTTGTTTGAAAATAATAAGCTTTGCGAGTTAGAGAAATTAAAGCACGCTAAACCTCGAGAGTTTTGGAAGCATTTTAAAAACAATAAGAGTAGAAAGAGTAACAACATTTCTAATGATGATTTCTTTAAATATTTCTCTACACTAAGTAATGATATTTCGCAATGCTCAAATGACGAGGCTGAGCAATTTTGTCGCACAAATGATTTTAATAACTGTGATGTCCCGTTTCCGGAACTTGATAAACCAATCACCACTGACGAAATTGTAAATGCCGTTATGTTTTTGAAATCGCGCAAATCATGTGGATATGATAATTTGCTTAACGAGTATTTTATGGAAAGCGTTGATATCATAGGATCACATTTGTGTGATATATTTAATGCTATTTCAAACTCTGGGTATTTTCCCGATAAGTGGACCGAGGGGGTAATTGTACCTATACATAAAAAAGGGGGATACGGAAAATGCTAGTAACTACCGAGGTGTAACACTTGTAAGCTGTTTGGCTAAATTATTTACAACTGTAATAAACAAGCGCGTTGAATCTTTTTGTAACGAAAATAATAGTATTTCGGACGCTCAGTTCGGATTTCGGAAGGGAAGATCAACAGTTGATGCCGTTTTTATACTCTTGTCGGTCATTCAAAAATATCTTAACCAAAATAAACGTCTTTATGTTATTTTTGTCGATATGTTTAAATGCTTTGACTCAATCTACCGGAATGCCGTTTGGTTAAAAATGTACAAATCCGGAATTCAAGGTAAATTGTTAAGAATCTTACGAGATATGTATCAGAAAGTAAAATCTTGTGTAAAATCATGTAGCACCTATTCCGATTTTTTTGAATATGCAGTTGGCCTGAGGCAAGGTGAGGTACTCTCGTCGATTTTGTTTTCATTCTTTGTTAATGACCTTGAACTTTATTTACAAAATGAACCTAATTCTGGTGTATTAATAGACGATATTGTGTTAATGCTTTTACTTTTTACTTTTTGCAGATGATATGGCAATTTTTGCGAAATCGCCTGAGGAATTACAAACCAATATAAATCTTTTGCACTCATATTGTAAAACATGGGGACTTATTGTAAACACAAACACAGACAAAACAAAAATTATGGTTTTCAGAAAGAGGGGCAGACTGTTAGCAAATGAAAAATGGAGCTTCGATGGGAAAGAATTGGTTGTAGACGATTTTAATTATCTTGGTACTGTTTTCAACTACACTGGGAATTATAAGCTGAATCAAGAATATCTAGCAGGTAAAGCTATTAAGGCATTGAATATACTACTGCAACATTGTAAAAAGTACGAACTGATGCCAAAGATATTGTGCCAACTCTTTGATTCATTTGTTGGTTCTATACTTAACTATTCAGCAGAGGTATGGGGATTTAAACAATCAAAAGAACTAGAGAGAATTCACCTTAAATTTTGCAAACGTATTTTAAACTTAAAACTAATACATCTTATGCGGGCGTATATGGGGAATTAGGTCGGTACCCTCTGTTCATTTCTAGGTATCTAAAAATTATTAAATACTGGAGTAAAATTATACATACGGATAATATTATTATTAAAAAGGTTTATGAGCAAGCCAAGGAAGATTGTAACAATGGTTTTACAAATTGGGTTTCTAATGTAAAGTTATTGCTGAATAATTATGGTTTCTCTTCGATCTTCGAAGATGCTGACAATGTCGATTTTAAATCTTTTATCATCATTTTCAAACAACGTGTCATAGACAATTTCATTCAGGAATGGTCCCAGAACATGCAGACAAACCATGTTCTTACTAATTATGTCCTCTTTAAAAACATTTTCAACTACGAATCATACCTAGATTTACTACCAAGCAGCCTTAGAATGTTCTTTTGTAGACTAAGACTGTCGGTCCACCCCCTAAGAATACAAACGGGTAGATATGGTAGAAATAGAATTGATAGGGATAAGCGTTACTGTTTATTTTGTAATTCACAAGATATTGAAGATGAATATCATTTCATGCTTATATGTCCATTCTTAGATGAGATTCGCAAAAAATATGTACCAAAGTACTATTACCAACGCCCATCGATGTTTAAATTTTCGGAAATGTTGGGCATTGATAACAAGACCAAATTAATTAAAATTTCTATTTTTATTAAATACGCATTAAATAAAAGAAACACATTGTTAAATGTAAGTTCATCCTCTTAAATAATGAAACTTAAAAATTCTGAACTAACACAATTTATTTGATTAAAATATTCAAATGTTATATTTTTATAGTAAAGACCAGGTATACCGTATGTACTTTGCTACACACCGTATGTGCTGAAATAATATATTATATGAAGTAATGTACTTTATTGTATACCGTCTGTACTAAAACTATGTATTATATGAGTAACATGACATGAATCTAAATCATGATTTGTTTTTTGCCATACTGACGATGTACATTGTGCAAGTCAAAATAAAACATATGTTCTGTTCTGTTCTGGTCCTAATAGAAACTGAAAGTACAGACGCTTTACAAATACATGCACAATGAGCGACGAATTATGTCAGATTGAAAACGCATGTATGTCTTCGTCAATTATATGGTCAGACTCTTTATTTAACTGTGAAATCTAGTCCGCATAGCGTTGTAATAATTTTGATAGTCACCAAGCATGTTGCAACAATCATCAAGTATAACCGATAGAGAACAAGCATGTTGGAACTCTCATGAAGCATGTTAGAAAAAACATCACGCATAATGTAAATTTTTATCATGAATGATGTAATGTTGCAGCAATCATCAAGTATAAACGATTAGACAACAAGCAGGTTGGAATTGTCATAAAACATATTAGAATAAGCATCAGTCATAATGTAAATATTCACCACGAATGATGTAATGTTTACCTAGATACACTTCCATATATTCATGACAACATATAAACAAAACGCATCCCAGTAAACAGACGCTTTTATTGCATCTAGTATGCTATTTTCAATAAAAGCGCCTGTTTGAATCGATTATTGTACATTCGGATACTTTTTCTGGGTAACGGCTTTTATCGTTATAAAACAATTGCAGGTCATAATACACTAAATAATTTCCCTATATAATTCAATGTAAATGCGACAACTTTGAGCGAAAATAAATGCAACATTTTGCACATAGAGACCCCCATAACCATACCTTTTCTTAAAGGCCATTCTAAGCGGAATCGATGTATGCAATAAAAAAGATATGTCATGTACAATGCAAGAAAGAACTTGACACAAATCAAAATCGACTGTTTTTGCAACTTTTTTTTCGGCCGTTTCTTAGTGGAATGTAACCTTTTCTAGTGCAATGGTTTACGATAGTCTTCACGTGTATCATATTTCAGGGATTCAGTAGTGAACACCTATTCATGCCCTACCATTATCACCGCAAGATAACACCCGAATAATGGTAAAAAGTGTAAAACATGCCTTCCTGTCAACTATGATATTTTTTTAGAGAGTACAGCCCTACATGAAGCGATCATTTAGTGTATTGTAACCTATAAGACAACGTTTACTGTTAACATCGCGAAAAATAAGCACTTCTCGATAATTATAAACCTATTTTCTATGTGCATGCCAATTTTCAGACCGTTCTTTCACGTAGAAATGCTTGAAAATGCATTTTATTATAACGCCTGATAAGCCATGTGGCTTTCGCGTTCGGAGCTTTGATTTATAACGGGCGTTCAGGCGTAAAACACGATTACCCTAAATAATTACAATCGGTCAAAATACTGGAATATTGTTACAAGCTATGTAGAAAAAGAAGTAAACAACTATTAAAACGTGTTCATGAGCTCTTTCAGTACAAATTGTTGCGATTTGAGATGCTCAAGACGAGTTTTTGTACGTTTTTTTTTCTTATTTTCCTCTGAAAACGTATTTTCTTCTTAGAAACTCACGGTGCTCCTTAAATTCGTGAAACAAACGCATTTATTCCGTGAAATTTGCCAAAACGCGTCATATCCCACTAAAAAAATGATGATTTTCTGTAAATACAGCTCCTTTGTGACTAGGCCTGGTTTTGCGTTTAGGTCATAATACACTAAATAATTTCCCTATATAATTCAATGTAAATGCGACAACTTTGAGCGAAAATAAATGCAACATTTTGCACATAGAGACCCCCATAACCATACCTTTTCTTAAAGGCCATTCTAAGCGGAATCGATGTATGCAATAAAAAAGATATGTCATGTACAATGCAAGAAAGAACTTGACACAAATCAAAATCGACTGTTTTTGCAACTTTTTTTTCGGCCGTTT